>NW_009724433.1:0-40603 GCF_000703405.1 Apaloderma vittatum
ATGTAGTTTCCGACGGTGGACGGGTTTCTCGTCGGGCCGGGAGATCTGCCCGTGGTTTCCTTCCCCCGGGGGGAAGGAAGGAAGCTTCCAGATTTCTTCAGTAGCGCGTAGGCTCAGGGGACCGATGTGGCGTGGGGAAGCGAGGCCGTCCACCGACTGCTTCCCGTTACAAACCGGGCGCGCTGCCGCCCCCTCTGCCCGCCGAGCCCTCAGGGTGGGCTGGGCCACAGTCGGTTCGAAAGGCGCGGAGCCTGCTCCCATCGCTCCTTGTTTCAAGTCTTACGCTACGCCTATTTAAGATATTAAGTGTCTTACTTCGTGTTTTCAAACAGCCTTTCAACTCATTTAATATTTTTGGCATTGCTAATTCTTGTATGTGGGAATACCGTACGAACAAGTGAGGGTTTGGGTTTTTCCTCAGTCACCTGAAGAGGCGTTAATTGGCCACGCAACCTAAAATGCAAGTAACTACTATGTAAATGTGCGCTCTCCATTTTTCAGAAGAAGCGAGATTTCCAGCCTTTGCCTTGAGAATGATGTTTGTCCTGCGGCCGTGTTGGTCACAACTGCGGCTCCTGCAGTTACATCAAGGCTGTACAGCAGCCCCAGGAGCAGCCAGAGCCCATGCAAACACTGACACAAACCGGGAACTTTCAGTATAACAAAGCATTGGCATGCACAAGTCATCTAGTTTATTTATATCATGTTCCTCTTTTGTATTAATAAACCAAAACCAAGCACTTTCCTTCTTACAAGAGCAGTCCTTTGAAGTCAACAGGAATGTACTGAAGGAGGAGCGACTGATTTGGTTGCCTTTCATGCAACTACAAATCAAAATGTTAAGGAAGAAAAAAATTCAGAAATTTCCTTATATAAATAATATGTTCTCAGCAAACACACTGGCATTTTAAATATTTTTTTAAAGTTACCTTTACACCAGCAAGTTAGAGGAAGCTGTGTGTTGCTCATATGAGGCCTTAACTCCTTCTGTGCAATGTAACATGAATGACCCTTTCAGACCTCTGCAGCCCCTAGCCATGAAATACCAGCCCAAGCAATTCTCACATATTTGTACTCCTCACATATAAAATTATAATTGGAAAAGTAATTGGAATACTGGTGTTTTCCATACATCTTTTTGTACTACTTCTCTTTGTGACAACATACAAAATAATTATAATCTTCTTTAAAAAGACACTCTCCAAAGCAATTCAATTAGCAAAGAGTGACCGGATTGAAACTGATTAACTCGTAAATCAACGTGTCACATCTCCACTGCATTGCCAGGACCAATGGCACCAGCAACTGGCCATCAGCATCTCCTCTAATACCAAGCAAGTTTTAGCTTCACTCAACACTTGGCTACAGATGTTTGAGCATCTCTCTAGATACCAGAATGAAGATTCATTTGTAGCATCAGCAGGCATATCCATGCTAGCTTTATAATGCTAAGAGTACTAGGACGTAGCAGAGCTCCAGCAAAGTTCTGGCAACCAAGGCCCCACTGCCTACCTTGGTCTGTGCAACTCCATCTTCACCACTGTTGCCTTCTGGAGATACATTAGAGCAGAGATCTACTTTCCTCTGCTGCCAGCTGGAGTTTTACTAACAATTTGGATGGGAAAAGTAGTTAGCAAACATTGCTCCAGCTTGATGTCTGATGTAACCTCCTGAGCATACACCTAAAATAATACAGCAATAATTCATTCCTCGTGGTGTAAACCTACAGAACTGTTAGGTGAATTCCACTTGCATCATCAGTAGTCTTTGGCGAACAGCTCCCAGGTCTGCGCCCAGCCACATATCGTGTATGGTCTACTGCAAAATGTTGATGGGCTGCAGCTGGGGAACCACCGCCCTGTGGTCTATACATGTGGTTTAAATGAGACTTTGTGTATAGCCCCCTCTCTCACTTAAGGGCCTTCCAATCATTGTTCTTAAATACACTCTCCCTTAGTTAATTAAGCAAAACCTTTGCAAAAGAGACCTCCAGCCCAGCAGTGCATAGCCACAAGGGGCCTGAGGCAACCTTCTACTAAAAAAAATGTGGTAATTATGTAAAAAAGCACCTCCCCGGTGTCTGATCCAGCACATTCCTTAGTTCTCTTGAAATTCAAGGTTAGTCCACAGAGCCCAGCGTGGGGACCCTAGCACCTAGTTCTTCTCACTGGCTCCTCTTCTGCGTGTGGATAGGCTTAGCAATTAATCTTGACGGGCAAAAAAAGGCTGAGCAGCTGACCTGGAGGTGGGAATGATGGATTTTGTCTTCTTTGGCTCTGAAAAATGAAGTGGAATGAGATTGGCAATTATATTTTATGTGGGTGTTGTTTTAATTTTGTCATTCTAAAAAAAGATGAATGTAATAAAGAGCGTGGGCTTGCTTTCGCTTCAATTTTCTTTCTTTTAATCTGTAAAACTGTGTTTAGGCTAAATGGAAAATTTCAATATTGCAGCAAGATTTAATAAAGCATTAAAGTAAATTCTGTATGTATGCTATGTTTAGAAACAAGTAATTAAAATAGTTTTGGTGCCAAAGTTCCTCAGCCAATTAAACATGTTTCTTTTGCCCATTGGTGTAAGAAAAATCCACAGAAATAAGGAGCTTGACTGTACAGAAATTACAGGCAAAGAGACTTAAACGATCTTTTGATTAAATCCAAAGGGCTGACACTTGACATAGTAAAAATATCCTCCTTCTGTCAAGCCTCTTTTAGTTACAGTCGTCTTGCCTGGAACAATAATTGTTTAAAAAATTACTCTGAATGAAGTGTGATTTTGAAGTTGACTGAATCAGAACTTTTTCCTGTTTTGCTTTCTCCAGTGAAATTTCATTCACTCTTGGCATTCATGACCTGCCCATGTGACAAAGTATTAATGTGAAACAGCTATCCTCTATTTTCTCTTATGCAATACATTATGCAATACAGAAGGCTATGCCATAATTTTGATGCACGTGATTTTATTCCATAACTTAAGTGCTTTTCAAAGCAAACTGTTCATCTCCATTTTATTGCACATTACCATGTTGCAGCTACAGTGCCATATAATGACAGCGACAATCCATATTTTTCTACCACAGTTTCTTCTTTTTCTTTGACATTTCTCAAATCTAGGCTTCTGCCACAGTGTTCACTTTTGTCTCTTAATGCTGGAAGTTAGTGAAACAAAGGGTTTAAAGGCCACATGCTTGAGGAATTAGAGTATGTAACTTTCCAGATATACTGGTTTGCATTGTTTTTCCCCCAAAAAAATCAAATTTAATTGAAAACTTATTATAAAAACTTACATTTTGTTTATTCCCTTATCTTTATTGAGATTTTGTACTTTCAGGCATCTCTGGAAGTCAAGTCAATTACGGTAGAATCTCTAGGATCTGTGGGCAGTTTAAGTCCTCAGACTCTGTTGTAGGTCACCCATCATATGGTGTTAGATGGTGAGTCCTGCTAAAACCTCTAAATGTGAGTAGTCTCTACAAAAGCAGAGACCGTGGGAATTGAACAAGAACAAGAAATACAAGTCCTAGAGGGCTCAATGCTAAATATCCTTCTTTGTGCTCTCCCAGCTTACAGAGTCTGCTAGTTCTGCAGGACGACAGGTCCACACTATGACCAAGACACCTGAGCAAAGTATAAGCTGTTAACTAAAGGACTAGTGAAAGAAGCATCCAGACTGTATAAGAAACACTGGATCCAGAGATGGTGAATTTATGTGACATTCCTTATTGCTTGAGAAAATGTCAACAACCCTGCACCATAAAACTGGAACATAGCATGTGCTGCTTCATCACATTGAAACCTACGTTTTCCTTTCACCTACCCATCCACCCCCATCCTAGCTACTAGAATCAGAAAGCATTATTCTTTTACTTTCCTTTTTTTTTTTACCATCCTTTTGAGCTACATTAACAAGTATGTAGCAATAGGATGAGAGGAAATGGGCTCAAGTTGCACCAGGGGAGGTTTAGATTGAATGTTAGGAAAAATTTCTTTACTGAAAGAGTGGTGAAGCATTGGAACAGGCTGCTCAGGGAAGTGGTGGAGTCATCATCCCTAGACGTGTACAAAAAAATGAGTAAATGTTACACTTCAGGACATAGTTTAGTAGTCACGGTAGCATTGAGGTGATGGTTCAGCTTGATGATCTTAGAGGTCTTTTCCAACCTGAATAATTCTATGATTCTATGTTGTAGTCACATAAAAGTGAGGGAACCAGTAGAAGGATGTATCACTGGTTTGTTACCTGTGGCAGCTCCTTCTTGAGAAAGAGGGCTCCTTGCAATCTCTCCTTCATGCTGTGTGGTGTCCACCTCACAGGAGGCAATCCTCTTCCTCCTCATGAGTCTCTCAGGGTCACAGATCACTTAGGGCGCGTCCCCCGCTGATGCTCAGTCTCTCTCCCCTCTCTCATGGGGCTCTGCACATCTCATCACATCCTGGACCTTCTCGCCGCTGTCAGTTCCCTCCAGTGGCAGCAATCACCTCCTGCCAGGGCTTCAGAGAAATGTCCTGCTCTGGCAGCCTTCTCCCTCTCCTTCTCCTCTGGGACTCTTCTCCTCCTCTTTCTTCTCAGGGAGACATTCCTTTGTTCTCCTCTCACCTCTCCCTCCTCCAATAGAAAATCTCCCAAACGTTAAAGACAGGACAGCTCAAAACAAGACAAAACCAAAAGAGAGAGAGAGAGAACTATGGGGTCTCCTCTTAAATACCTTGATGGCAGAGGCACTGACTGGCCTGGCCCTGGCCAGAGGCAGGTCCAGCCCCCACCTGGGGGTGAGGGAGGCTCTCAAATCTTCACACGAGTCTACTCCCACTTTTACAAAGAGAAAACCACCAAACTCAAACCTGTGACACACTCCTACTGGGGGCAGAGGAAAATCATTGCTCACTTCATTCTTTACGTCTTCTTCATGGCTATTTTTGCAATGTTTCTGTACACAACAAGTTTGTGAAGTAGTCTGACAGTAAGAGTTGTGGAAGCACAGACGTTTGCTGAAATCAGCATTGTGTTCTTCCTTTTTCTGTGTCTTTAGTCACCGCTCAGGATGCCTCATTTATCTTTTTTCTCTCTAAGACTTTAGGGAATTCTGTGCTTCACAGCAGTGTCATAACACTTCTAAGCAAGCACAGAAGCTGGGGCACTGCTTTAATGAAGAGGAGCTGTTTGATGAAGGTGGGTGGAGGGAAGTGCGAAAAAGATGGTGATGCTGTGTTTGTGACTGAATCTGTTAGTGATGCTGTGCAGCAGTCAGCCTGCCCTGCTTGCTGTTCACTTCTCACAAGCTGATGAAAATCAATCACTCTCACAGCAGGTCCAGTCCTGCTCCTCTCTACATCAAAGCACAGAAATAAAATACTACTCGCTTCAGTCAAAGCAGGAGCAGACTCATAGTCCAGCACAAAGAACTTCCTCATGTCCTTAAAAAGCCCGGTCTAGTCCAAATGCAATTAGTCTGTTCCCGTGTCATTTATCCCAGCTCCAGTACTGTAAGGTGCTCATCATTTCTGAAAGGTGTTGAGCATTCCTGAAGGACAATGAGTGCTCTCCCTGGCCTGTGACCACTGACAGCAGGGAAAGCGAGAGCACTCAGCCCCTCATGGTGGATCTCAACACCTCGCAATATTGAGCCCTTGATAAGGCAGGAGTCCTAAATTAAAAAGGATCATGTGATCATTTGGCTGAAGGGAGCAACATAAATCTGGAGTTACCTCCTCAGATCACTTCTCTCCTTGCAAAATACTTACTGCCAGGAGTAACTGGTGTGTTGTGCACATTACAGAGCTGTCTGCTTGTGCGCTCTGACAGCTGGCTCCTCTGGCAGTGTGTGGGGACCAGGAGTGAAGGCACAAAGTTGAAATGTAACACACTGGCAATCTGCAGCTGATACATGGCCTGCCATAGTGGTTTGTCATTAGTGGAGGTGTTTGTTGATGATATAAGCACACTGGTATTAAAAGTGACTTATAAACAGAGCTTCTTACCTGAATGACCTCTGATACACTTGTTCAAAATTTTTAGACTCGTGTAGTTTCAGTAGTGTAATTACAGTCTAGTGAAAAAATATGCAGCACAAACAGGCTCTTGAGGACCATTGCCAAATGACACAGGTCAGAGCAACTCTCATGTTGCTCAAATCTGTGTCTAAGGCTGGGCAGAGTATCAGGGAGTTGTAGCTGCCTCACAGATAACGCTAGATCTTTTGCTGTGCTTGATCTTAAGAGAAATGCTCCAGGGAATCTACTTCATGTTTATCAGAAATCGCAGGAGGCTGATGAGTGTCTTCAAGCTCCAGGTGAGAAGGTAGAGATCTGAGTGTATTTGAAAACTGATAAAAACTAGAAAAGGTCTCAGTTTCCTTCGCATCCATGGGATGCCACCTAAATGCAGACAACCCTGATAGGACTGTCAGAAATTGCTGATGACTAACTCCATCGCAAAACACCAGCCTCTCCAAACTGATGAGGTACACAAGAACTCACCCAAGTAGCCTCAGATAAAGCAGAGTGGAAATTAATAGTTCAACTGTCTTTGAGATGTGACAAAAATGTTTTTAGAAGTATTTCAAATACGTATACATGAGACCCCTCTTTCTCTGAGAAACAGCTTGCTCTATTCACCTACCTCTGAAACCAACACAGTGGTTCTGCTGTTCCAGTCCTGAAATATTAGTCTTTTAAAATATTTGTTTCGGATTCTTGTTCTCTGAAAACAACTTCCTCCTGTTATACATCTCTCCACAAACTGTTAACTGCCATAGATAGATGGAGAGCAAGGATGTTTCCTTGTGGGAACACAAGCAACATCACCCTGAAGACTAGACTATGAAGTACAGTAGGAGTGATGTCTTTCTGCTCAGGCAACTCCTCAGCTGCCTCAGGATAAAGCCTCGGGAAACAAGTATGATTAGATATAACCACAGCTTCAAAACTTTCAGCTACACAAAGGCTGAGTAGACAGATTTTCTACAGCAAGACCAGTTTAAAGGAAAAATTATTAAAACTTTTTTATGAGTCAGACTCATTTCCTGTAGTTTGCTCTACCCTCTTTGGGATGCAGCCCTTAACTTTTGATGCCTGCAACCTGAACCCAGAGCTGTTTACTCCCAACACCTCGTACCCCTATCAGCAGCCTCTCCACTGTGGCCTGAGATGGGCACACAAATGTGCCTTGTTGGGACCCAAATCTGCAAACACTTCATCTGGGAAACAGTACTTAGTCCTATAACAGTCCCTGTTGACATTTTACATTGTGCACAGCAGTAAGTGTCTAAAGGATCAGACTCTTAGTGATTATGTGATTACAGGTACAGCAGTTAAGATTCAAAATAATGCAGGTCATGGCAATGCAAATTGTTCTGGTCTCTCCTAAAGTACTAAAATCCTCAAATTGAACGTCAGTAAAATCCTCAAATTGAACATCAGTACCTAAAATTAGATCCACAATCAAATGACAGAGATTACACAACATTCATTACAAGGTTTGCCAGGATTTTCAAGCAGAAAAGACTCAGAAGGAGATATAGATCCATTCATTAGGACTTCTGATATCACAGTGAGTAAATTACTTTTTAAAACCATCTTGCATTACAGGGAATATAAAATCTCAGGGGAACCAAGCAGTCTCTGAGCAGCTTCCACTTCTGGCAGCAGCCCAAGATACCATGAGGCACAAATCACACAAATGTCTAAGTTTGTGTAAATTCTATGCTCAACATCTGCATGAGCTTGCTTCCTAACCGTAAAGAAAAAAACCTATCTGATGCTTTCTTTCTCCAGCCAAAATTCAAACATCATATATGTTATCAGACAAATTATGCTTATTCCTTGAATCTTTTGTGTCCCTCTGCTCTACCAGGTATGTGACATCGCACATAAGAGATCATATATTAAGAGTCAATTGCAACATAAAACCAACAAGGAGGATAATTACAATGCTGCGATGATTTCTTCTTTATGAAGCCATTATTTATCTCCCTAAAGGGCCTGAAATTCTGTTAAAATTTAGGTATTACTAGCATCAACAACTAGAAATGTGATTATTTGGGCATTGTAACAGTCTATAAATATTTAAAGCATTAAATCCCAGTGAAAGTGAATGTAATACAGGAAAGTAACATTAGAACTACTAGGGTGAATTGTGGAATGGAAAAATGGAAAGGTTTAAATATAGTTGAATGTTGAATTATGTCCCAGTAGGACAGAACTGATACTGCTTGACATTGTTTCAGTGACAATCGCGGAAGATCATTCCAAACCTACTAACTTAAAACATGTGAAATGAGAGACACATTAGAACATGAAACTAATTACTTCTGCAAACTGCTATAAACAGGTCCATCACCCTGATACTAAGAGTACTGAGTTCATCATTGTCAGTATGTGGCATAGTTGGAAACACTTGGTTGAGGAAAAAAAAACAACAAAAAACCAACCAAAACCCACATTCATGTGCATCTCTTAATTTTCACACCCTGAATATGGACCCTTTCTTGGTCATCCACCTCTTCTGTTTCAAAACCAAGACATACACCCTCTTTAGTGCCTGTAAAACTGGTAACACCTGTGCACTATGCCAGGATACTAAGTTGTTCATATCATTTTATCAGTGCTGTTGAAATCTTTGTATAAGAGAGAGAAGTAACCACCACTGTGGTGTGGTTTCTGACTTGCTTGTTAGCAGCTCAGCTAACTCAGCTGGCTGGTTCATAGTTTTTAAAAATGCAAGCTGACAACAACATACCCTAAATGTTGGACTAAGCAATTTCAGAGTGCATATTTAGCTTACTGTCTTGATTCCTTTTTATTTCAAGTTTGCTTGGTGAGAATGAAATAATTTGCCTTAAAAAAAACTGATAATAGACAGCTAGCCAGCATTTATCTAAACCTGTGGTATGCAATGCAGGCTCTGCTTGTGCAGGGGACTCTCTTAGTCTGGGCATATCATATGGTGACTGCTAGAACCCTAACATAATCTTAACTGCTTTTTGCTTGAATCTCTTTAATCCTTCCTAAAGTAAGCTAAAAATTATATATGGGAACTTTCCTTGTTAAATCCACTGTTACTACTCAGAAATTTACTCTGTGGATTTTGAGAACATTGTACTTTCTCAGAATCTATAGATGTCCCATATTCCTAAATGCTTCTCTCCAAAGGGACTGGTGTAGATCCAGGATTTTGAGAGGACTGACACAAAGCCCTTCAAAGAGAGGTACAGTGTTTCTGATGCTATAGCCAGAGATGAGTAGGAAGTTCAATATGTCTGACCAAGAGAAAAGCAGGAGAAAGGCAACTCTCAAATTTCTGGGGCATTGTGAATTCAGGACGAGGATAAAATATTAAGGTAGCAGGTTAAAAAAAAAAAAAAGAAAAAGAAAAAAAGAAAGGGTTATCCACAGAATGCTTTGTATTTTTTCTTTTTAGGGAATGTGATTTTCGTAGTGCAAATAAACACCTCTGACACTATGTGGTGGATGAGGCTTCTGTCACAAGGACAGAAGATTGCTGAAGGCAGACCACTGCACATTTTCATGACATCACGAGAAAGGAATAAGAAGAGCTTAACTGAGCACAAGTAACCTGCATTTCCTCAAGCAGTGTCAGTCTTTAGCTTCCAGTCTAAAAACTATGCCTTTTTGTTCTTCACACTTACCAGCGTGAAATTGTCCCACTAACCCATTCAACCTTGTCCCTTCTCTGTGGTCCTCAAGCAGTTCACATCTTATTCAGATTGTTGAGATACCTGGTACCTGTCTCTTAGTTATCTATGGATTGTTTTCCTACCTGAATCCCAGATTGCACAATGGGCATGATTGCTGCTTACCCAATGTTTGTTATAAAACCTGTGACAGCACTTTTTCCTCACTGTTCTACAGAAGGAAATAGCATTTTATTTGAAACGCTGTGCTGAGTGTCAACGTAAGAGGTGTTTTAAAAGAACTGAGAAGTATGCTGTCAGGAAAATGTTTCCAGGCCTACCTTCCCTCCCACATCCAACTGTGTTGAAATAATCAAATGCTATACCACTTGTGCTTGGGAAGAGGATGACTAACAGTAGCTAATTACTGCTCAATCTGTTGCCCTCAGCAGCTATTGGTCTGAATCACACCTGTCTGGCATGGAGGGGCACAGTTTGCAGTGCAGTACAAACTTAATTTTCAGGGTCTTCCTTGGGAAGCAGCGACTGGGACAAGGACTCGACCTATTAAGATCCTATTACAGAGGCCACTACCGCCATGTCTGACTCAGCAGATGCTCTGAACACCCTGTGTTCCAGGTCAGTGCAGTCCTGCTGGGGACCCCAAACCAGCCTGTGTCATACTGCATGGAAAGGAGAAAGAGGTTTCTTCCTGCTCCAGCCCTCTGCAGCAGAGACTGAATGTATCTTGGTGGTACTGAAAATTAGTTTCTGCTTTCCTCCCCAGTCTGCTGCTGCAGTAGCAAAGAGTTGGCAGAGGGCCTTCTGTATCGTATTTGATCTGTTGACACTTGCAGCAGTGCTGGACTCTAACACTGTAGGAGTTTCCGTCTGGAGAAATATGGTAGCCCTTCCTACCTCCTCATTCCACTCCCTACGGAAAACCTCCCCCTTGTTTTCCCAAATTCTGGGCCAAATAAAATACACCAAAATAACACTGGAGACAGAGAAGGAATCTCTTGCCTCAAACTTGGCCTCGGAGCAACACATGCAACCATCATTTGTCTCACAAGTGAAGTCACGCGGGTGGAATCCAGGCAGGGTTTCATCAGCAGGGACTGCAGGTTCACCCTGGCTGCTATGCAAACAGATATCCCCCCTGTTTGTGGCAGGCAAAATGTCCACTTCTGTCTGTTTTCATGGTAGGTTGAATTCATGAGAGTCCAGGCATTATACCCTTCAGCTGGCTAACTTAAAACTTTCTAGGAAAGAAAGGGTCAGAAGGTCTTGAGCTGCTGTGGTGTAGCTGTATGCTGGCCAATGTCCTGTGATATTTCATCGTTACATGAAGAAGAGTCAGGAAAGCAATACTTTTACCAGAGTGGTTAGAGATCCTGCCTCAATCTTAAAGCTTTTTGTTACTTTGGGGTTGTTTTCCTGAGTAGTCTCATAATTCTGCTGCATTTTCTGTAATGTATTCAACACCTGAGACATGAGCCAGAGGGTGCTTTTCTGTAGCATAACTTGTGGCTCAAAAAGCAACCGTTATTAACTTGTCTATGTAGAGCACAGCTCTTTTATTAGGAAGCCTCTTGCATGTGGGGCAGCAAGGCCCTGAACAGAGATACTACAGAGTACCCTTTCTCACAGTTCCTCAGTGTGATTCCAGGCTCAAGCCATTACATCATCTCACCATCAAAGAAGCTGGGATTTGGCCCAGAACTGATGATGTAGTGTAATACTGTTCTTTACTTAGTAGTAGGAAAGATAAGCATTATTATCAAGCTTCGATCATCACTGCCTCACCTGGGGCATCTTTAATGTGTCATACTCCTACACAGTCAGATTAATGGTGCAGTCCCTTTAAGACAGACAGAGAAGGTTTCTCTAAAACGCAGCTTCTCCATCTGCTTCTGCTGAGATGTGTGTTTGAAAAGCATATTAGTAAGTAAAACCCTATTTAATTTACCCTGTCTTATACAGATTTTCATCCCTGTGTGCAATCAGTGTCAAGAAAATATGTCAGGTGATAATGAATAGCTACGTACTGGGTGCTGTAACTTCATCTCTTTTTAGGGTGTTTGAATCTCTTCCTGCTTTCCATCTGCCTCCTGTTCTAACAGAGGCCATATGGCTCTTCAGAGCCACCTATGCGCCACTTAGGTGGCATGCGGGTGCTTGCAGTAGCACTGTTCTTCTGAGGAAATTTCCATTCCAGGAATATAGGATGAGAATGGGGTTACCGACCAGCTGTGGACACTTCTAGGATGCATGACCTTAAAGTCTGAAAGGGACCATCACCACAGTCGAACTGGACACCCTTTTTAACCTGATCTGTAAAATGGCACCTGTTTTTTCACTCCCATAAGGTAAGCCTAACCGGTTGAACCGCATTGGAGTCATAGAGGTGTTAAGTATCTGAACAAAGTAGTGAGGATGCTCTTCTGCAATCTGTCTTCGACCCTCTGTGGGTGTTGTCAAGTCATCCAGGCAGCAAGCTAATTTATACCAGGTGAAGTGCTCAGCCTCCATTTTCTCCACCATTCTGTTACATTCCTCTCCTCATCTAGTACTGGTATACTGTTTTCAGTAGATCTGACTTGCTTGTAAAAGTTTATATATCAAATTTGTTATCTTAGAAGGAGGTTCTCCTCAATGGTTTAGCAGCCTCTCACTGGCAGCATTATTTGGCACATGTCCAGGAAAGAACTTCATGTCACTGTCTAGGCCTTCACACTTGACTGTAACTTGCTCTCACCTTTATATGGAAACACTTAAGTCATGAGACTCTTACTCGTCAATCCAGCAGTTACAACAACCACCTTGAGATCACAGCAATTCATAAAGTGTGCTCTGGGTATCTACAGAGACTTCAAGGTAACAATTGTATGAATATTCATAGGATCTTTGGTAAAGCAACAAGAATAATAATGCTTTAAAGTAGTCAAATAATAAAATGTGCAGGGAATCCAGCACTAGTCCACTTTTCCTGCTGTACAAGTCCTCCTTCTCTTACCTTGCTTCCTACTCTGTGAACTCCACGTTTCCACAACTAATTCCCAACAAACTGCTTTGCCCTGCCTTCTGTATCATATCCCACCTTGTTTGGATTTTTCCTACAGGTGTTTCCTACAGATGTTATGTTTCACCACATTCACTTGCTCTTGCACTCAGCTCCTCATGGTTAACTGGTTTTCAGCCTCCATCTACCTTTCCATCCTGCCATCCCACTTTGAGTGTTCATCACTAGCTGCCCTCTCCTTTCAGCCTGCAAAGCCTCTATCGGTGGAGACCTTTAAGAATAGGTTAGAGGTACACTTACCAGAAATAGCATAAGTACAGTTCATTCTGCCTTCGAGCAGGAAGCCTATTAAAGGACTTACTGAGGCCCCTTCCAGACTTACATCTTTCTGATTCTATTATCCTTTGCATTAGTGGGAGAGCAGTAATGGAGCCACACTTCTTGGCACAAAACGATTGTTATCTTGGGCTCTTGGGCTTGCAGCTGGGGCTCCTCTTTTGGCTGCCTACAGGGGAGCACAGGCTGCAGCCAATGCCAGGGCTCAGGCTTGCCATTTCAGCTTCAGTGGTGACTTAAACCTCTGAGCTTCCTCTCTCCATAAAGTTATCAAATTACTTTCATTTTCAGTCATTCTCTGTTTTCCAACGACCTTAGTACAGACCTTAGTACAATCTTCCAAGTACAATGACCTTAGATACTTCTTATAATAGGGGTCTTTCCCTTCAACTTCTCTGTTAGTCATCAGCTATTCCCTCCCACTTTTATTTTAGATCTTTTGAGATGAACATCACTATTGTGCACTGAAACCATGCAGCCCTCACAGACATCAACTGGTCTGTGAATATGTATCTGAGAATAGGTGGGGGGTTTTTCTCATTGTTATGCAATTCTGATGATATTTATCTTTGTCTTTTCTGGTATATCTGCAGGCAACGTAGGCAGCATACAACACCCCACAGTACATCCTGCAACCATTTTGAGTATAACTGCTCTTCCAGTCAGGAGCCAAGTGTGCTGTCAGGTGTGCAGATAGGATATGCCAGTTAAGTAATCCAGCCCTTTTAAATTTATTAATTTTCTCTTGTATTAAATTCCTTTATAAAGAGTAAAAAAAAAAAAAAAATTGCTTTACCACATGTGAAAACATTCCAGAATGAATACCCCATTATACCCATCCAGCTGCAAATTGCTGTTATCTCTTCAGAACAATTAGCCTATTATACATCCTCTTAAAACCTGATACCAGTCCATCATCTTGGAGCCCGAAGTATAAAGCCATCCATTAACTTCCTTATACTTTGGATCAGCCGGCAAAAAACAGCTTAGTCTTCCAATATCCTTCGCAATAGGGTTGCTCATTATGAGCTATCAGCTCTTGTGCTAACAGTTCCACACTGAGTACAAAAAAGGAGCCAAAGGGTTTGCCTGCGGTTTTCTATTATTTTAAGCGCTCTGTACTGAACTTACATCAATATTGTTATTGGTGTATTTAAAATAATAGTCAAAAGAATAGATGACTGGAAAAAGGTGAGGTGGTCTGGGGAGGAGGAGGAAATGCCGATGGTGCTGGAAAAATAATTTTTTTTTTTTAAAAAAAAACAGTGTTTCAGTGAGGAAGGTTTTACAACAAGCACCACCGACTTCTATGAAGTTGCTCCTAAATTGTAATAAAAGTGCTCAGGAGAGACTAGATACTTTATAGAGATAGAAAGCAGTTAAAGTATATAAAAAACTAAACTAAAATGGGTCTTTGAAACAACCAGGAGTTTTCAGAAGTCTGGTACAGACAGTCTAGAGCTCAGTAGGCCTTCAGGCCTGTGTGACCTTCTGAAGTAAATTCACAAAGCTCACTGGGCAGACAACTTTTGGCATTTTCAAAGCCAAAGGTCAGAATACTGTATAGTTTCCTTAGAAAATTAGGTTGGCCCTGTGCTGCTGGCTGATCTGTATTCACCTTTAAAGTACAACATGATGGGTACTTGAGGGTCATAGCAATTAACTTATTTTCTTTTTGCCTATTCCTTGAAAGTACTTGTGGCTAGCCTTCAGTTTGAGAGGGAATCTGTAAGTTTAAAATATAATTTTTTTTTAGTTGTTCTCTGTTTTTTTCCTTATGTTCCTTTCTTGCAGTTCAGTTTTCTAACTGCTTTTATTAACCATTGGATCTCTGTTATGCTAGAATATAGAAGCAGATGGGCACGTACATTTAGACAGGGAAAAAAACAGTAATAAAATCTTGTGATGTGAATGGAATTTCTCTTTTTCTCTCCACTGGTTCCAAAGAAAAGCTAATTGTTGTCACACCTTGCTCGGCATATGAGATGTGGCAGGCTGCCCATATCAACGAAGATAATCTGTCTCCCAGCACTGCTGGTAGCACCATCGCTCTCTGGGTATGAAATCTCCCTTCATGTCTTCTTTAGGGCTGTTGAAAGGTAAATTGCAACTTTCTTTTTTACGTAGGAGCTGACAGAAGTATACACTATCCTACTCCCCCCGCTGCTGCTCCTAGCAGAGCCTGCTGGCCCAGCTCTGTAATGAAAAATGCACAGGTGCTGGGAATTCGCCTGAGGGCATAGGTCCCATAGGACACATGCGAACAGGGAGGAGTAGCTGCAATGCTTCCATAGGGATGGACAGAGAGACATGTCCAACAGTCCGACACAAAGGCAGCCCTTCCCCTAGGGTATCCAACAGACACTTCTGCCTGGGCAGAGCACAAGAGGGATTTTTCCTATTTGACAGGTTGAATTGTTCCTTTCCTTTAATTCAATGTGGGGAAAAAAGCTTTAACTGGGACACTCGAGGGCAAGTGCCTGTGGTGTTCATTATCATAAACTGGCAGGAGGCAAGACTGTCCTGTGATGGTAAAGGGCAGGAATTGGCATCTGACCATCCGTGCTGCTTGTAAAGCTATTCTGCTTTCTTCCCTCTCTTTTCTTCTTCCTGTCCGAGAGATGCAGGCTGCCAGCAGCCGTCAGTGATGAGGGAAAACATCTGGTTGTGATGTTTCAAATCAGGGAACAGGTAGTGAAGGCTCAGAGCCTCTGTCTGCAGGTGATTAGGATAAAACAGCAATGTCTAAGGATGCTGTTGTCATTGAGATGGCTGGTGCTGTCTGATAGGAAGAATTCCTAATCCAGTTTTCAGGGAAGAAAAACTGCTCCTGAAACTGTATTTCTGCTATAAAGGGAGGGGGGAAAAGGTGAGTTGGGACGAAGTTTGATAGTTATAAATAGTATATTTTGGAAGTCCTGTTTCAGGCATCTATAAGCAAGACAGTTACTTTATCACACTGACTCATGATCCTCAATACGTTTTGCGTTTGCTGTGGATTATATACTATGAAAGACTATGATTCTTTGCCTGTTTAAGTCATGGTGACCTTGTAACTCCTACATGATGGGCAGTCACAGATGCTTGATATAATCAGGTATCATGGTCAGCACTTCCACAAGACTGGTGATATTTATGAGAAATGCTTTCGTTACATTTATTGGCTTCTGCAGTCCAGGCTTTTTTTTCTAAAAAATAAAACAAAACAAATGAAACCACCCTTCATATTAGTTAGTGGGCATATAAAAAAATAAAACTATTTTCCTTTGGGAGCAATTTGTCTCTAGCATAATTGTCGATTTCACTAGGAAAAAATTCTGTTTATTCCAAAATAAACTGTTAGCATTCTAAGACATTTCTGTGGGTTTCTATCTATTATAATCTAATCAGAACTATTTTTAGAACACCAGTGAATAATAATATTAGACAGCACTGATCTCTGAGACAATTTGAGACTCCCAGTTGAGTTCTGCTAGAGAAGCATATCATAAAAAGCACCATCACAAATTTGCCCCTTTGTTACAGAGGCTGCCAGGCAGATCAAGGACTTAGAGGGCCTGCCATTTGAAGTCTCTTCAGTCTAAAGATGTACTGTCAGGGATCAGTGTGGAGAAGGCTTTTGTTCTGCTGCTGGACTAAGTGTTTGTAGATGACAGGAGAATGCCTGCGCCCGGGCCATCAACCTGACACTTTTCAAGACATGAAATTCACTTAGAACTAAGCATGGGATGGTGGACTGAAAAATAACATATATTTGTTTTTCCTTTTCTTACTACCTTGAGGAGCAGCCCAATCACTTTTTAAAGAAATACTGGTACATAATTGACCCACTGGAATGGAGCTTTTACAGCATAAAGAGGAAACATTTGAAATTGCATAAGCATGGTAGCAGAGTGAAGAGCACTAGGGCCACATTATAGTCCCTGGGCATGTTTCCATTACCTTCAGTATGTTTCGATCAAGTCCTTAAAACTTCTGGAGCACACGTATTTTGTCACCTATCACTAAGATCCGTACCACAGAACCATCACCCTAGTCGACTTTTTTAAACATGAACATAGATATGATGTCTCTTATTCCTTGAGTAACCTCTTCAGATCCCAGATGAAATACTCTGGGTAGACAGCTGAAAGGGTAAGTATTTTTAAAGCCACAGAGATGATTTTATGCTTTTAATGTCTTTGACACCTTTTACTTATGCAATAGAAAATCCTTTCTAAATGCACTTTCTTTCATAACACTGAAAAATTGAGTATGAAAAGAGAAGAAAGGATGGCTCACTGTAAGCCTTCACTTTACATTCTTAGATTCTCAACACTCCTGGCCTTCTCAATTTCCCACATATATGCCTATGTTGAACCAGTACAGCCTGCCAAGGAGAGACTGGCTTTATGCTGTACCCTCTGTTCAAAGACTTTCTCCAACACCTAATGAAATTCGCCACCTCATTATTTACTATATATGCAAAAAGCATTTTGCTCACCATTGCAGTTCAGCCATCTCAGGAATGAAAGACAGTGGTTTAGGAAAAGAGCATGTACTACCTGAGGAATCTAAGCATAAAGTACTGAGTAACATGTTCTTAGTAAAACGAAGAGGGAACTTTTAGGCAGAAAAATTAATAAGCCATGGAGGATGTTATCTGGATAAGAGAGATTTACAGAGAAAGTGATACAGGATTTTGACTGACACAATTAGTTAAGTCCCTGGTTTTAATTCTGAGCTGAAAGCCACCACTATGTAAAAGGCTTTGCCTGATAAATAATGTGTTGGAGATTGGCTTAGAAGAAAGAACTGCCAACACTGTTTTCTGATATTTTTTAGGAAAAGAGGGACTAACTCTGCTTGCATTTTGAGTACCTCTTAAGAATATGTGCCTGGAGAAACAGACATAATAAATGACCATACTGATGTTATCTTCCTGGGAGGTGCCTGCCACAAGGTCTCTGCTTTCTGCCAGAGGATCTGAGTTGGTTATGGGTCCCTGGGAAGAAAGGCTGCTGTCAAGAGTAGCACCTTTGTCCCCTCTCTTCTGTCTTCGCAGACCCCTGCCTCATGGCTCAACCAGGATGGACATGCCGTCATTTGAATGTATCAATACTTTTATTCACGCACATGGAGGGAAGGATTGGATCTTGCTCCTGTTGCCTAATTTCAATGTGATTTAGTGGGTGTAGGAGAAAGTGGATACTCCCTGGTGTAGATTCTGATATCATTTGTATCATTTGTTAATTTGAGGTAAATTTCTGACATCCAGTGATTAACTCCGAATGTAACGCATTATAAATGAGAATAAAACATGGTTCTAAAGTACTAAATCTACTGTTGATGTCTGCAAAACTGTTAATACTTTAAGAAAGATTTCAAAACACTCATCATCCCCTAAGACTAATTTTGCAACAATTCACCTTTACAAACTGAAAGTTAATTTCTGACAGGATAGAGATCAGAATGCTGTTGACACTCTTTGGTTATTTTTTTTCCATCCATTCATTTCTCTTACCTGCATCCCCATCTTCAGCAGCCATAGTGCACAAAGGACTTTGAGAAAACAACTCCCTGTAACTTCCAGAATCAGTGAAGACCTTTTAAAGAGATGGCCTGGCTGTAGTAGCCAGGTCTCAGGTTCAAGGACAAAATAACACAGGTGATCACACACACAGCCTTGGCTTCCCTGTACACACAGGGCTTGGCTGTGCAGGTCGAGGAGCAGATGGGTCGTTTAGCCACATTACTCAGTCAAGTAAAGCTCAGCACTTTGTTTAATGCTTTGCTGTTTAAGATCGGAGTGGCCAGCACTCTGCAGATTTGAACCTGTTCTTCCTACCACATCAAAGGAATCTAGATACCGGGGCAGATTTGGATCTCCCACCAGTTGTAACTGGTATAAACTGTGTGATAACTGGTATGAACTATGTGTAATAACCATGTTACTTAAGATCTCCAAACACCTAATATGAGCACTCAGTTAGGCTGTAGCAAAAGAACAATAAAGCCCATAATACTTTGAAACCTGTAAGTAATATAGTGATTGAAAAATCATAAAAGTGATTTGATACCCAGAAGTTGTACAAAATCTGTGACTCATGTTGTATATTAAGCATCAGTCGTTATACAAGCTAACACCAAGCATAGCACAATGATTCTGTTAAGGAACTACTGTAACAGAAGTACTTACCCTAGGAAGGATTTAGTAGTCAGAAACTGTCCTGTAGAAATAAATGCAGTTATACTAGTGTAAAAGCCCAGAATTCAGTCTATGGGGCAAGAGAAAATCAAGTGTTGTTTAGTGAATCCCTGCAATCTATTTTTTTCCCTGTTCCCTCATCTCACAAGCACATCTGGTGTTTTAGGAACATTGTATTCAACAGTGGTAAAAGGACACTAAGGCCAAGAATAACAAATGAAAAATGAAAACACTGGGGCCTAATGCTGATCTCATATGGGTGTAAATCAGAGGGATTCCAGCAAAACCTTTGGAACCACACCAGTTAAATACTTGTGTCTGATTCAGAATCAAAACTGTAGGGACCAGTAATTTTCATCAAGTAAGACACAGTCAGGCCTGACATTCTCCCATTCCGCTAGGAAATTATACTGTAAAAGATCTTGAAAAGAGCTTCTCACAAATATCACAAATGCTGAGGAAGTGACAAAGCTAAAGCAAAGGGGCTTTAGTAGCTCTTGGGTCTGAAGCACATAATGTAAAATACCCATCAGAACAGATTAGGCACGAGATTTTGATTTGCAATTTGCAGCACAAAAAGAGAGGTTGAAAGCAAATAAATATATATTTTGCATGTAATTACTGGATTAGTACACAGTTGTTCTTAAGCCCTGTAAGGACAGAAAAAGTCTTTCCACTGACTGCAGGGTGGGTTGTCCTCAGTAACACGACCTTCTTAATAATATACGTTATTGCACTTTGTATTTCTGGTCTTGATTTGAGGCACTGCCATTACCACAGCACTTGTAGCACTTGGCAATTTAACTAACCGGACTGTCTTTAAAATGTAAACAGATCTCAGCTGTTTGTTGACAAAAACTGTTTGAAGACACCAGACATTAAAACCTCTTAGTCCCCATTTGTTGTAAACAGGGAGAAACAATATATCCATACATGTCTGTACAGAAACCATTTTTGAGCCTGAAAGCTCTATTTCGCCTCGGAACCCTGCAGCAGGAAAGGAAAAGTACATTCAAGACACAGATCCAATAACTGCATTAAATATCCTAATCCCACCTTCCACCATAAAAATCAGTTTGTCTTGTTGCTGTACACTTCTCAGAGCTAAATCACATCAGATAAGAACCATCATAAAAACATGAGTCTTCCTCTTCGTGGAGACACGATGCAAAAACATCAGTAAATTTTGTATGATTGTCAGGTGCTGCTATTTCAAGTTCATCCCGTTGTGGTTTTACCTCCTTAAATAACTTCCCTCCTCCATCCTGTTTCAAATATTGGTTGAATCTCCCCCTCCCCTGCTGTCTCCCCTCAGGGCTGCTGTAAAGCTAACTGCAGACTAGAGGACTTTCTGTGGATTTAAATGGGCTTTGTAGGAGGTACTGACTTTAGCTATCCTCCACATGCTTTGCTTTCAAAACATTTCTTTGCAAGTTATGTCTTCCACTGTCTTGCAGCCACTGCTGCTTGAGTTGTTTGCAGTTCATCAATAATCAGAGACAAAGCAGCCCCCTGAGCATCATGCTTCAGGTCATGCCGTATAAACTCTCTCCCTATTTTTCTCCACTGTCCTTTAGGTGAGGATGCTCTTTCAATGTCCATTTTGCCAGAAGCCTGTATTCTGCTTGCTTTGTAAACAGAAGAATAACCTTCTCAGGCTTGCCCCTTGTTTGACTTTGTATTCAATGAATATCAAGCCAAACAGCAGCTAGAATGCCTGACCTTAAAGACTGAACTTCAGTAAGAAACACTAAGATCTTGAGGCAAATGGTCTCATATTACTGGCTCCTGTGTCTTTCATTGATTAGACTTTTACAACTGATAGTGGGTTTCAAGGTTTATTTGGAAACTTAGTCAGGAGGGTTAGTCAGATGGGGGAAGGTAAAGAGTAAGCAAAGCTGAGGGTTTCATTTATATTTAGTGTGTGGCATTAAGAAGGGAATAAACAAAGGTGGCAGAAGGGAATGCCATTAACATACCATTTCCAGATCTACCCCTCAGCTTATCGTTGGGTCAGTTCTCTATAGCAGTAGATGGGGAGATGGGGGTGGATGCTGGAAGGAGAGCTAGTACAAGAGAGGATATTTGGGAGTCCTTTATTGTGGAGGATTTGTTGGCTTTTGCAAAATGTACTAAACTCCACCTGAAGCAAATGAGCCAAATACTATGAATTAGTCTGTATTAGTAAACCATGGTTGTGCTCAAGCTTCAGAATGATCCTTGGAAAAATGTCACACAGGTGAAATGCTACATAGGGAATTTTGCAGGGTTTGTTCACAGAATGCTAGCCCATGGCAAGATCTGCTCTCAGGGTCAGATTCAGGAAAGACTTAAAGTTCAAAGAGAGGAACACCAGGAAAAGTACTAGTGCAGAAAGGGGCAGGAAGGAGAGATCCTTATTCTTCCCTGTTCCTAAGGACCAGACTCAGAGGAGACTTCCTGAAGAAAGGCAAAGGAGCATGCAACAGGGTAGATTTAGGCTGGATGTTAGAAAAAAAAAAATTCACAGAAAGAGTAGTCAAGCGCTGGAACAGGCTGCCCAGGGAGGTGGTTGAGTCACCTTTCCCGGAGGTGTTTAAAGGTCGTTTATATGTAGTGTTGGGGGATATTGTTTAGGTGTGGACTCTGTAGAGTAGGGTTATAGGTTGGACTTGATGATCCCAAGGGTCTTTTCCAACCTGAATGATTCTATGATTCTACGTAAGAGGCAGTCTTAGTCAGATAAACCCTCCAAGCTCTACCCTGGAAAATGTCTTGCTGGGAAGGCTGGGAAGCACTGCTGAAGCCAAAGTGAGATACAGAGCAAGGCCATAAGCACTAAAGTCAGTAGAAATACCCACAAGGAAATTCAGATAGCAGCAAGATTTAGGTTCAGAAGTGTCACGGAAGATGTTTTGCTAATCATGGGAGGACTCAGGAGAGAAGACTATATTATGACTCTCTAAAAGACCATGCAATGTTAACAATTATCGGATCGTGTAATGGGAGTACGCCTATGTGTGTGTGTGGGCATGCACGTGCGTGCCTCCTGACCCACTGATGTTGAAAAACCTTCAAGTATCAGTCTGTCTTGAACTAATGAGATGGAAAGAGAGCATGAAGCAACCTGTAATTTCTGTAGGCTGTGGCCGAGGTGTTAAAGAGAGGGGGTGTATACTGGAATGCACATAACCCTTTTCTAACCTTTCACACCTTCCTGCGTAAAAGATAAGGACTCACATTAGAGCTATTTGTCTGCTTGAGCTCTCAAAGAGCTCAAGGAACTGTCAATCAGGCTATAGTCCAATTGAGCTCCTTGTTTCTTGAGAGATATCTTCTCCTGCTAGGCCTCAATCTAGCTTTTCAATGCAGATGTCTGACTAAGGAAGATAAAATCCAGTAGTCTAGCATCCAGGAAAGAGCACTGAGGCTTCAGAAACTGTTCGTCGAACAGGACATGGTTTCATCTCTCCAAATCCTTCCTTGGAGAGCCAAAGCAAGTGTGGGCTGATAGGATTGCAGAGAATTGTCAGTATCTGTTTACATGAGCTGGTGCTCAGGAGGTGAGCTAGGACTCCCTACAGCTTGATCCACCTTTACTCTATTCTCACTCTGGCTGTGGCTTACCACAACATTTTAAAAAGCTGAAGAGTGCTAAAAGAATCTGTCTATCATCTGTCCTGGCCTTCTAGTGGGAAGTAATGATTTTCTCTGAAGGACAGACAAAACTGGCACTTAGTCAGACACCACAAAAATTACAGTCCGTGCTTCGGACTCCCATTAGCAATCCAAATACATAGATTATTTCTCCATTATTTCTCACACTTGCACCCCATGACCATTTTCACCTGTCCTAATGCAGACTTCCAACAGTTCAAAACTCTCCAATAATTCAACAGGACGGAGTTCAGAGATCAACAAGAGCACTCAGAGATCTATGAAGTATAACCTATGAGGAAACCACAAAGGAATTTTTGTTTTCTTAAATATAGAGAAGACTGAACAGAGACATGATAACAGTCCTCAAAAATGTAAACGACTGCAGCAAAGAGGAAGGAAATAATCTCTTCTCTCCCACGTGGAGAGAATAAGAATAACAGGCTAAAATTGCAGCAGGGACATTTTTTGATTAGATATTAGTAAAACCATTTCTAGCTGCTAGTATGGTGTTACTGAAGTCCTGGGATAGGCTGCCTTGGAAATCTCCATATCTGGAATGCTTTTGAAGCAGTCTGGAGCCATGTCTGTGCTAAAGGGACAGGTACCATTGACCCGCTGTGCCCTTGGAGAAGGAATTAGTGACTCCGTACAATCCCTTCTGGCTTTGTTTTGATATACTTTAATAATTCATTGGATAAGTACATGTTCATTTATCACCCTCTGGGAGAATTTAAGAAACATTACTTGCATCCTTGTGTTCTTTGTCTCCAGAGCCTTCCTTATTACTTTTCTAAACACTAGGCTATGCTCTGTGGTTCTCTCCTATAAAAGGTGAAGCTACTCCTGCCAGCCAGGGGCTATAACCTTGCCAGTAGGACTAATGCTTCTAAAGAAATTACAGAAAACCAGGCCTTTGGCTACCTAGTCACTTGCCTTCACTTTCACAGCAGCAGTCTACAGCACTCCTAAGTTTTGCACTTCAAAAACGACCACCAGTGAAACACAGAAAATAGGACCTGGGCCAAGAATGGTTAACAGGGTCAGTCCCTGGCTGTCACAGGCAGCAGTATCAGATAATCCTTTTTGGTAAACTCAGCAAACTGCAACTCCAGTCCAGTTCAGTTGCTCGTCCTTGCTGCTCTCACTGGCTAGCTTCTCCAAAACATCAGCACTTAGGCAGCCAAGAACCTTCCTCTAATTTCTAACCTAGCATTTTTTCTTGGCTGGTTTATTAATTAATTCCCATGCTAAGGCTGCATTTCCATTTCACTAGAGTTTTCCAGTTTACTGGATCTGTAGCTGACATCAGTATCCCTCTTGGTTTTCATTCTGCAAGGATAGAAAAGTCAAGATCTTTTCACAACCTCTCAGAACATCAGGTGAATACACCAGAATAGATCGGTAGCACACTTCTCTCCTGATATAGTGAAGAAGAGTCCCAAAATTACAGGATGGAGAAAGGGTGTCTCAGAACCACAACCAAACCCCTTTCCTAACACAAAATTGAGGCCTGGGATGGGTTAAGAAGTGAAGTTGCCCTGTTATTTGCTCTGTTAGAAGCGTAGCTTTTCTACAGAAACTCTTGCGGTCTTCATTGTGGCTCTCAAATATCACAACAGATTGGAGAGTGGTGGGGAAGAGCAATTCTTGCATCAGTCTTCATGCAGCATGGCCTACTTTCCGGTACTGGCTAGTGCTGAAGCCTGAGAACTGCAGCTCTTCTTCCCATGCTTCCTTTGCAGAAGCCAGCCCCGCTGGTGACACCAGCGCTGCAATGCTGTGGTTACACATTCAGCAGCAATGCTGCTTGAACCGGCTTGTCCCCACCCTTCTCCACTCCCAGCTGCTTTTTCCATTTCCAACTGGGCGCCCTCCCTACTGCCAGCATAAGTGTTTGTGCAGTTATGTGCAGAATCAGGTCAGGGATCTGATCCCAGCCAAAAAAATAGCTTGCAAATTATTTTTTTTCCAGTTGGAAGAAGTTCTTCTGTCTGGTTTCTTGGGTGGCTACACAAGCACTTTGGCTGGCATAAAGGAGGGAAGAGGATGGGGGTGGAAACAGGCAACTTCATCATGCGTGCTCCTCCCAGGTGAACGTAGCTGATCCACAGAGCCTCCCTGCTACTCTCAGCTAGTGTGGGCTGATCTTGCACTGAAAATCGCATACTCGTTCTTTGTCATGCCCCAGATGCTCCCCACCCTCCTTTCAAGGACCACTCCTCTTTCCCCATCTCTCTTTAGTGTGCATTACCAGAAAAATTCTCTTTATCAATCAGCATCCATTAGAACACCCAAGTTCTGGAGGTCTCCCACTTGTTTTGTGTTATAAAAGGAGGACTGGAGGAGAGTTCAGGGGCTGTTGAGTCTAAAACTGCTGAGTGCTGCCGTCCATGTCAAAAACTCCCTTTTAGAACTTGGTCTGCAATTTCTATGCCTTAATCTTTGGACCATTACAAAGGTGCATTCTTGCATCATAATTAACAGTTGCTAGAAAGATGGTTTGAAAAATGTAGCTCTTTGTAATCACATTTAGTAACAAGTAAATCTTATTTATACCTGTGTTCATTGAGGCATTCCTTTCTTGGGTAGCTATTAAAATTCAAGTTAAAATAAATCCACTCCCCTCTCTTCTCCTGTGTTTTTGGCTCTGAGCTTTGGTATTAATGACATAGACAAATAACTTCCAGGAGAAATTTTATCATCTAAAGTTTTCTCATTCTACTGTATTTGGCTCCAAACCCCTCAAGGAAGACTGATACAGCCATTGCTACTAATACGCTTTGCAGAAAGGCTCCTTCGTGTTATCCTGGGAGATGGCATTGGGAACTTGGTTTGACTGAAGTGCCTACAATGACACAAGGGTTCCTGTAAGTTCTGACTGATTTCTGTAGGCATTCTGAGGACATGTTGCAAGATTGTTACTCTTTGCAACTCTGGAGAGGGTGTTAAAAAAAAAAAAAAAGCCTCTAGCACGTCGTTTATGTATACTAAGAAAAAAGTAGTTTTAAAAAGGCACATGGTTATAGGTTACATATAGAATCATAGAATCAGAATTGTCAGGGTTGGAAGGGACCTTAAAGATCATCTAGTCCCAACCTCCCTGCCATGGGCAGGGACATCCCCCACTAGACCACGTTGCCCAGAGCCCCATTCAGCCTGTCCTTAAAAACTTCCAGGGATGGGGCTTCCACTTTCTCTCTGGGCAACCTGTTCCAGTGTCTCACCACCCTTGTGGTGAAGAACTTCTTCCTAACATCAGGTCTAAATCGACTCATCTCTAGCTTTAATCCATTTTTTCTAGTCCTACCACTACCCAACACCCTAAGAAGTCCCTCACCAGCTTTCTTGTAGGCCCCCTTGAGATACTGGAAGGCCACAATAAGGTCTCCTCGGAGCCTTCTCTTCTGCAGACTGAACAGCCCCGACTCTCTCAGTCTGTCTTCATAGGAGAGGTGCTCCAGCCCTCTGATCATCCTCGTGGCTCTTCTCTGGACACGCTCCAGCACGTCCATATCTTTTTTGTGCTGTGGGCTCCAGCACTGGATGCGGTATTTGAGGTGAAGTCTCACAAATATCATGCAGTCTTGTCTAAAATTTGTGCACTGGTGATATTTGTTTATTTACTAAATAAAATGATGGATACTTAATTGCTGTCTGAATTCTAGAAGATATTTTGGACTTATCTTTATGTGTATGGCACATATAGGAACTTAAAAAACTTTAGCCAAACTTTATGAGTCATTTGCTGGAGGCCTGTTCACAAAGGACCTGCACAACATGAAGTCTGTTTAACTCCCAGAAATACCTCAGCAAACACAGTGGACATCCACTCAGTGTAAATTATCTATTAATAAAAAATATTTATTTATAAACTCATCAACCATAGCATCTTTTTATAGAGAAAAGGAAATTAAAACAGGTAATTAACTATATTAACATCTGCGCCATAGTATAATTACAGGGATTTTTTAACATACAGATTCTCTTCAGGAATGTCAACAGTAGTAGCAGACGGCTGCATTTTGGGCAAAATGCTTCTTACATTTAAAAAAAAAAAAAAAAAAGGCCAGCAGGCCTAAAGAGTAGCAATGAGTAGCCTCTTTCCCCTCGTCTCCATTTCCCTGTAGGGGAACAATCACTTCAGTGATAACAAGACACAGGGATCTTAATTTTCATTCAAAGGTAGGAACCCTAGATGGCTTTTGATTGTAGAATCAGCCTCATGGTTCTTGATGGGCTTTCAGCCTTAGGTTGAACCTTAAAGATGAAATGAGCTGTATCCTAGCACTGCTTTCCTGTGTGGCATTAGCCCAGTCCCAAAACACAGCTCACATGCTTTAAATCATACATCTATAAATTAAAAAAAAAAAAAAAAGCTGTTTGAGAGGAATGCAGAGGATAAATTCATTAACACTTTGAAATAAATGTGCAGTACTAAGCGCTGGTATTTTCATTGCAAAATGAGGCCTTTTGCTGGAAAGCAAATACAACAGGATCGTCTACTGATAGACTTGTCAGCACTTTTAGTCAGGCTGGAGTACCAGGACATGCATTCGGCTAAACGGTTTAAACAGAATATATTACTTACCATAATTTTACTACGATGTACATTTTAATCATAGAATGGTCTAGGCTGGAAGGGACCTTAGAGATCATTTAATCCAACCCCCCTGTCATGGCCAGGGACGCCTCTCAACTAGATCAGGCACTCAGTTAGACAGAAATTGTCCCTCAGAAGCTAAACATGCCTACCTGATCTACAGATAGTACAGAGTAGCAGAGTTTCTCTAAAGTCTGGAGGATTACACTGATTTTTCTGCCTGAGGATTCCACCTAATAATAAAAATATGTTTTTCTACACTGCGACTTGATTCTGGCTACATACGTTTCCATTCCTGTGTCATTCGTAGTTGTTTTTAACTTAAGCAGAAAAGCAAGCTTCAATTTCAGCTAAAACCGGACATATCAAATTCAGCTAAAAAAAGTGCTGGGGAGGGGAAAGGAAGGGCATTTTGGCTGAGGAGAAAAACGAGAAGAAGGGACTATAAAGAGAGTAAAGCGCAAATTTTATGTGTGATATAATAATATTTCTGCTGCTGCAGCAGCAGCAGCTAGCAAGCACAACTTTCTGTGCCTAACCTCTTGGTTTTTCATCTGTATGCTGGCGAGAGACGGAAAGATCGGGATCGCTGCCGCGGCTGCACAGTCCATGCCAGGAACCTCTTGGTACACTGGCTGCATCACCGTGTCCCAGCCCAAGTGAGCTCATGAGGCTCAGCTGGCCTCGGAGAGGTAGCACAGACATGTAATGAACACAACTGTCACGGAAAGTCTAAGAGGGACGCTTGTTCCACCGACTGCCCGGACAATGAAGAATTGGCTGTGCCACCCCCTCTCTCGCCCCCCAGCCGATGCCAAGGCGGGCGGCCGGCCGCCGCGGAATAGAAGGTCTGTTCCAGCAGCTGCGCGTCCCGGTCCGGTGAAGAGAGAGTCTCTGGGAGAGCAGAGTGCCCTGTTCCGTGCATCCTCTGCAGAGAAAGAGAACTGGGAG
This sequence comes from Apaloderma vittatum, assembly GCF_000703405.1. NCBI lineage: Eukaryota > Metazoa > Chordata > Aves > Trogoniformes > Trogonidae > Apaloderma > Apaloderma vittatum. The sequence continues at coordinate 28,367 of NW_009724433.1, forward strand.
CAAAGGGATGGCCTCAGAAGGGGAGAGCATCAATCTTCAAGTGAGTCCATCTTGGGGAAATACCCGTGGGAGGGAGAAGCGGGAGGGAAGATCTTCAGTTTTGGGGAAATATCCACCACTCCTCAGCTTTGGCAACCAATTTCGCTTGAAAACTCGGTGCTGCCTTTTTCCTCTCCTTTGACAAAAAGCTAGTGACAGGATCTCTACCCTGTTCTGCCAGGAGCTGTTATGAGCCTTTTTCCAAAAGAGTGAGGGTGAAAAGAGGGGTATTACTATAAAGAATTGCTTTTGGGGGTAAGGAGGGGGAGAAGTTAGCCTTCAGCTCTCAGAAGGAGGCAGCACACACTTTATAAGCTGCAAAAATCTGAGCCGTTCCTCATCTCACAAAGCCTTTCTCTGTTTGGCAGAAAGTGCTCCCAATCTGGAGAGGAGGAAAAGAAATAAATACAGCAAATGCTGAGGGAGCGCAGAGGCCAGGGTTTCCTATGTAGGGTTTACAGAGAAACAAAACTTCTTGGTGAAGATCTTTCAGTTCTCTGTGTTCCTCTTCTGAGTGTTTGTGTTTTTTAAGAAGGGTGTTTCTTGTGCTCAGCGTGTGTTCTAGGAAAGGGCAACTACCCAAGGGTTTGGAAAAAGAAACTGTTAGAGATGAAATGGAATCAAAAGTCCAGATCACAAACTCACATCAAACTTCAGAAGTTCAAGCCCACATCTGCGATTCAGACAACTCTGCAGAAGGGAAGAATATGAAGCATTGCCCAGGGCACAGCTTCCAGCCCCAAGTAGGTTGGCAGCAGGGTCCAAATTTTGCAGCTGATTTTTTTGTCTGTAATGGTCTTAACCATCCTTAGACTTGAAAGTAGAAAAGCCTGCCTGAGGTCTCAGTTTTTATTTCTTTGTCCCATGTCAGATAAAGTAAAATGGAAAGTTCTGAGCCCTTGGAAAAAATGAGGACAGATATCTTTAAGTAGAAGGAATGAACAAGACTCCCTGATCCTTCAGAATGTAGAGTGTTTCTATCCACCTCTACATAGGTGCTACTGAGATCTTCCTTGTGACATTTCACAGGGATTTCCTTAAGCCACCAGGCACTACAAGATATAAGTGAATGCACACAGATTCCTGCATACTTTTGACTAGGAAATATACAGTGCTAGCAGGGGAGTGAAAGAGCGTTAGATATGATCACAGTGTGATGGACACACTCAACCCCTTAACCAAACTCGCACTAGTTTGTTTCAGGCTCCAGAGCAGGTAAAAGCCTTATCTTGCTCTTATGGGCCAAGAACTCTAGTTTCAGTCTGTTCTCTGAAAACCCACACAGGAGCAGTGTGACACAGTATGCACTGATGCATGTTAGCTTGGAACACTGATCACGCGATTAACAGATGAATAGCAGGTGACTTTTCCAAGACTCATTTATCAAGGAACAAAGCAAGTTGTGGGTACAAGGAGTCTCATGCATACCTTTGCCATCACACGTAATTTGACTACAAGCCAATCACTTTATTCCATAAATATGACAAAGTGAGTCTTTGCTGAGCTCTCTCAGCTAAGCAGCCTGGCTGCATGGCAGTGATCTCCCCTTAAGCTGCGTCGCCACTCGAGGTTGCTCCTCAAGGCAGAAAGACTTTTGGCCAGCAGCAGCTCTTTGGTAAGTGACTGATATCACTCACAACCTTGTAGTGTGGTGCCTTTAATTTGTGCCTTGGTAACTTTGATTTTGTCTTGGTAACTTTGATTTGTGCCTTGGTAGTTTTGAATCATTCTTCAAATGATTTTGCCATACAGTAATAGAGTGAACCTTGCTATCAAACTTTGTTAAGTTGCATTTTGACAACATCATATTAAAACACTTTCATTAATAGCTTTGATGGTGATTCTTTAAGCCGTCTAAATCACTCGGTTGCGACAAATTGGCATAGTTGGCATGATCATAAATCGGGATTTAAAACACATTGCTTAGTCAAGCAGAGTGTCCTGATGATGACGTGAGGTGAGGGGAGGAGTGATCTGTGGCAGAGAGAAAGAAAAAAAAGGAGCCTTCCAGTTGAAGTACATTTGAAATCCTCTTTCGAGTCTCTGCTCTGAGCACAGGAAGCAGAGCAGGTGTCTTCTTGGAAGTTTCCAGCCGTGGGTTTATGAAGAGGTTGTAGGAATGTGCACTGCATGCTCTGGGCTGGTAACACATGACTCATTTCTCTCCAAAGAGCTCCTGGATGGAGTAGCAGGAACAGTCGTGAAAGTTAACTATGATATGATACAGAAATAGGAAATTTTATTTACGGGGAGAAGGTCCTGTGCCTGAAGGAGCTGCACAGTGTCTACTAGCATTTGTCACACAACATTTCCATGGCCAGGCTAGACAGGTGACAATAGAATGAAAACAATGTGAGCCTCTGGCCTAGCGTAGGAGAGATCTAGAAGAGGCAATCAAGATTTAAGAAGTCTCTAAGGAGAACTGATCAGTCCCCAACATTTTTGTTTATCCTAAAGCATGAGAACAGGAGCTCACTCAGCAAAATTGAAAGTCTCCATAACAGGAGACACTCCCTCACCCAGCATGTTGTCAGCCTGTGGAATCTGCCGTCTCCTGGAGCAGATTAGAAGGTCAAATATTGGAGCACGCATTGAGAAGAGGTCGGGAGGTCCAGTAGCAACATTTACAGTTAGGCAGGCTAAAAAACATACTTTCAAATCCCATAAGCCAATAGCAGGATAAAAATAAATACAGTTTTCAGTTCCCTACAGGCAATGGCACAATTGCTGACCAGGCTGCAAATGGTATCTTGCATTAGAGAAGCTATACACTAATTGTCCATAAGTGAGACCTAGGACTGCTTTTTAACAGCAAGAAGTATCTCTCATTAATCCACTTTCTCCCTCACAAAATTTCTCCTGTTCTGTGTGTTTCAAAGGAGTCTGTTTTCCAGTTCTCATTTCTAGGAAGATGAACAAAACCTCAAACTGTGCACAGAGAGATGCCACAAGGTTATACAGCAGCCTCACCAGATCTATGCCAGCCAGCCAAGTGCTAAGACAAAAGATAAAACTTGAATTAACGTATTTTAATTAAAAAGATTAATTTCCCTATTAAAAGATAGAACTTAGACATGAAGTAATTTGAATGATGCTTTTTTCCTGCCAGACATCTCTATTTGTGGCTTACCAATGAAACTTTCACCTCCCTCTATTAAGCGTCTGCTATTGATGAGAAACCAGGCAGGAAGATCAGTAACCTGATGAGATATAACATGGGTAGCCAGGATCAGAAAAACACATTTGGGATAGAAACAAATAAAACAACCCGACGAGATCCCATCACTAATTTATTTTTACTTCAGGAGACAAAAGTTTATAAATTAGAATAAAAGTACGGCTTTGATAGTCACACTCTGTCTGATTTACCTGTACTCCTTTATGCTATTATTCTCCCTGACTCTCGCCTCCAAACCTTCCACAGAGATTTGCAGGGGAGAGGGAGGGATTTGCAGAGGAGGAGGGAGACATACAGGACCATTCTTTTCAGCAGCAAAAGACCCATTAAATCTGTTTAGCCATGTACCTCAGCTGCTGCAGTTCACGATCTGGCATCTTAACACAACCCTGTTTCATCGGTGATTTAAGCTAATGTACCAGACGGTGAATGGGAGCGACTGAGACAACATCCGTTCCACCACTCCCACCACAGCAGCAGTAACTGGGGGAAAGTCTGCGGGCAGCTGAAATCAGTAACACTCACATTATTGCCATGTTTAAGTCTTTCAGAGCCCCAGATGAATATTGCAGAACGGAGCAAAGATTGGGGCTGATACTAAAAGGCTCCAGAGTTTTATTAGGTTTGTATTTTTATGTTTTCTTATTCATGAATGGGTGTTATGTTCTGTATAAATGGGTGTTTAAGGGATGTGCGTCAGATGAATGTCATCCATATTCATCTTGCAAAAGAGGCTATATATTCTATGTTGCATCTTTTTATAGCTTCTCTTTGGATAAAAAAAAATGACAATCCTCTGGGACGAGAAGCAGAAATAATACCTCACCATGTAGGGAATCATTCATACATCAAAAGTAAAAAGAGTACACAGATAAAGTAATCCTTCTGGAAAACAGACCCTAGACTGAAATTTTTTGGCAGAAGCTGTTTGGTGAATACTTTGAATGCAAAATACATCTGCAGAAATAAAGACAGCTTTACAAGCAACTTGCAAGGAAAACAGATTTTAAATAATTGGATAGTTTACTTCCAGTGCTCAGCTTTTTACCAGATCTGCAGCAGGAAGATTTTACATAGGCAGATAAATAGAGTTAGTTATAGGCGTGACAGTGCAGATGTTTCCAAAATGTCCACAAAACAAATGGAAAGTCCCCCTTACTGCTGTAAATCCCACCTCCCACATCCCACTTTCAGTCTAGGCCTGAGAAGGGGATGCAAGTAGTGTGTTCACAGCCAGATTGGACTTTTGGTTTTGTGGGGTTTTTTGTGGCTTTGACATGTGCCTCAAGGCTGTTATGTGCTTACGGATCCTTAGCTTGAGCACATATTTGCCTGCTTCTGCAGCAACAGCCAACTTATGCTTTCTAGTGCTGTAGGACCTTTATTCTCCTTCAGTGATTTCCTAGAACAGTGGCAGTCTAATATCAATGACCGAGCAGTGTCCCTGTCCCAGTGGCTTCAGTAACATTATTGGCTTTCTGTAATTTGGGCTTGAGTAATGACAGTCTGCACCGAGAAAGAGCCTTTCAGAAACAAAATCTCAAGTGCCTCAGAAAGAGACATTCCTGTGACATCCCTGTATGGTGTGGGTAATTCAGCTTTGTGGAGCCTATAACAGTGTGGTTTTAGCTCAGCTAACCCAGTTACTACAGCCCTTCAAACTGGATCCCACTCTCTCTCCACCACCCAGGTAGTTCACTTTACCTTGGTAAAGCTGCTTCAGAGGGTTAAACTCAGAGAAAAGTAAACCACTTTTTGGCAGGGTTAGTGTTCTGGTTTGCTGTCCTGCAGTGGTTCCCAGGAGGACCAGACAACTGCCAGTGATTACCACTGAAAGGCCATGAGGGCACATAGAGGCACCAGGAACTCTCCTGTCAGCAGCAGCCAACCCCTCACTTCACGTGAGTTGGCTGAAGGTCCAAGTCGGGGTGTAGGCAAGTAGAAGTAGGGAAGGCCCAAACAGTAACAAAGGTTGCTCTTACTAGCGGACATCACACAGACTAAAAGATTTCAGTCTGCTGCTTGGGAGTAAAGCCTTTACAGGGCTGGCCAGAGGCTTAGGCTGAGATAGATAGACAGTTTCCTAGCTGATCAAAATGCAGGTGTGAAATAGAATATCATGCTTAGAAACAAGAACAATCCTCTGCTTTTCTCCTCTAGCTGCAGGGACCTGGAAGTCTACATAGCATTACCTGTGCTGGTCGTAGAAACTGGTAATGCTCATACTAGAAGACAGACAAGTGTGATCACAACATGCTGAAAAGGAGACTTTTTCTTACAGACAGCATTAATTGTCCTTTGTTCTACAGTTATATGTGGCATTTCTCCTCTCCCCTTTACATTCCTCCTGCCTACTCTACCTGGACACGGCCAGCCTTCCCACACAGGGAGAATGTTCACTTACGTGTTTTCCAGACATAGGGATGGTATTTTTTGTCTTGAGGAGGTGGACCCCAGGTTTTAGGGTATTTGGGAAAATGAGGTGCATGTGGAGTCAAATATATCCTTGGAGTTATCCCATGGAAATGAATGGCCTTACACTAGAGGTTGACCTCTTCTGCTGTGTTTAGGATTAGGGTATGATTAAGACAACCCTGCAGCAGGGAAAAAAGGCAATGAAATGCCATTAGAACAGTCATTACCTCTGAAGTATCTAAAACGTTGCCCACCAGTGCTATAAACTACAGAAAGGAGGTCGTGAGGCCAGGGGACACTAACTGCAGAACATTTAGACTCTGGGCCCACTGTGGTGGAGGGTAAAGCTGCCATATGAGTGGTGCCACCTCTTTGACCTTGCAGGGTTGAGGGATGCCTGGACCTCCGCAGCTTCCACAAGAAGTTCTGTCTGCAGTTGCACATGTGTCCACAGCGACAATGCACGCTGGTCTACAACACATGGCACTAGACATATGGGTTTCATGCAAAGCTGGAGCTGCCATAGCAGTAAATTACAGGACATTTTTCCCCACTGCCTTGTAGAGTTGTTCCGTTCCAGACTGGAGCGCACAGCACCTCGCCTCCATGTCTGATAACCACAGGGCTTGGTTCACAGCTAGAAACCATCAAAGTTGTGAAGGAGGGGAAATGGGCAGTATAAATGTCATCTGAGGAAACACAGACATGGGCCCTATATGAAAGGTGGGCACAATCCTTTTAGCGGTGCCTATTGCAATAGGACAACGGGTAATGGTTTTAAACTAAAAGAGGGTAGATTTAGAGTAGGTATAAGGAAGAAAGTTTTTACAATGAGTGTGGTGAAGCACTGGAACAGGTTGCTCAGAGGGGTGGTAGAAATCTCATCTCTGGAAACTTTCATGAGCAGGTTGGATAGAGCTCTGATCTAGTTCAAGCTGTACCTGCTTATTGCAGGGGAATTGGACTGGATGATCTTTAAAGGCCCTTTCCATCTCAACACATTCTACGATTCTGTGATTTCCAAAGAGGAGACTGGGAGGGAGGAAAGGAGGAAGTCACTTGAGATGCTAGCGATAAGACCCCAGAGATTGGCAGCTACAAAAGCTTATTAATGATAACAGTTTCCTGTGCCTACTTGATAAAGCTTGTACAACTGAAGCAGGAGGAGCAGAGAGGGAGTGAGGTCCAGGAGGCATGACATCTCCCTGTGGAAGTGGGAAGGGGGTGAAGTTGCACAGGACAAGATTGTACCTCTGCAGCCCCTCCTACTAAGACGTCCTTGTGAGTGAGTATCCTCTGCAATGTGAAGTACCTGCTAAACCACAGCAAAATCAATTTCTGCGTCTTCCGTCAAAAAGTCGCCTCCCTCAACTTCATTCTGGTGCATGCCTCAGAGCTGAGCCATGTGTTTGCCTCTCTGTTCGCCCCCAGCAGAGAAACAGGTAGAGCACCTCTGTTCAGCCACTAAAAATGAAAGCCTTCAGCCCAAGCTACCATTTCTCAAGCTCTTCCTGAAAAACGTGTACTCATTTGTTATGTTTCTTCTCTGAGAACTAAAAACGGGCAACGCAGTGTGCATACAATAATCACACATAGAAGCGTGACCTTCTCCAAGTACAAAAGAGTGCATGGGCATTTTCACTGCCATTTCCCCACCCCTGGCTTGTGAGTCAGATGTTTATGAAACGCTCTCTGTACAAAGGCAATACAAGAATACTGTAATCTAGACTGCCCTAGGTATGTAAACACATAACAGAAACATTTGATTTGGACACCAGAATGATGGAATAGCCCATATGCAGATGCTGCAAGATTCACATCGCCAGCTACCATATACCTTGACACACTCCTTTGAACGAGGCAAGTTATAATTCCTTGTCAAATTACATGAATCAGATGTGTAACTCTATAATTACAGCTGTGAAAACCATTATACTCAGGATCTTAGAACTTTCTATACAAAATAACCCTTGGGGAAGAAATTTCTCATGAAGCTGCCTAGGTCAAGGTTCAGTGAGTGCTGGAAATTCTGGGGGAATCCTGTCAGCAGGTTTAGAGAAATGAGAAAAGAAAATGAAATAATGTACTTGCTTGTGGATTTTTCAGGCTTTTTTTTTTTCTCAAGTTTTTGATCTTTGCAAATATTTATGGATATTTGAGGGAGTTTTCTCTTTGCACTCACACAACTCCAGATGATATTTTGGGGGATTAAAAAGGAAAGCATCGAATTCACCACAGACCTTAGTTATGGGAGAAAAATAACTGCTCCTACCAATCTAATGAGAGCCAAAGCGCAACCAACCATTCTTCTGTAGACTATGTTTTACTGAAGGAGTACTTCTGCAGAAAATAACAACACAGCAACACTCCATACTCTCACAGAACTTGTGTAAGAACCATGATCTGGTATCACTTGTTGTCCAAACATTGTATAAATGCCAGCGAATTTAATTTTCCAATCCCCATGCGAAGCAAGAAGTGTTTTCCTGCCTATTTTACAGACGCTAAGCCAAAGCATTGATAGTTAAATGACCACTGATGTACACAAGGACACATAAGTAGAAAGTGACAGAAGCCAAGAGGAAAGACTGAGCATCTCTGTTTGGATGGGTGGGTTGCCACGAAGCAGCAGTGTTTTCTGTGGTTTCATCTCTGCTTCTCACTGACTAAATTCTTAATCTCCATTATTTTTTGAAGACACAATGTAAAGAAGATTAGCTGAAGCTGTCAATAAGAGACCAAATACAATTCCATCCCTCCTGAATCTAACTTCAACATTAATTGGAAAAAAATTTTGAAACACTTTCAAAAGTTCAGACACACACCTGTGTTTCTTGGTGAAGCTAGACTCATGCTCAACCTTGTCAGTGTAGGAAGCAAACCCCAAAGCCAAAATGAAACAAGCTAAATTATATTAAACATAAATTCTGACTCAGAATGACCACACAGGCTCTTGATGCAACTATTCTACTTCAAGCCTGCACCTTTTTTTTGCAGCTGATTCAAGATGGGATGTTCCTTCATGTCCTTGTGTGATTTCAGGCTGTGACCACACATTTTTTGCTGACGGGAGCTGAAGTGCTGAAGGGGGGAGGTTAATCCTCGTCACCATCACCAATTATTGTTGCTGCCTCAATGCAACTGCTCAAAGTAATCACTCTATCAAGACTCTCTGGGCTAGGAAACCTCCATTACTGAGTGCCTAAGCAAACCTGGATGATTGTGAAAGAACTTGTTTAGGGAATACGCAATTATGTCTTCCAAGGAAGAGTTAAGTCCCCTGTCTGGGGACAAGTCTGGACGGAGACAGAAATAGCTGCTCCTTTAGATAGACCTTCATCTGTCCTAATGCAATGGGTAATTGTTTGCATTCTTGGATATTTCTTGGCTGGCTGTATTAGCTGAAGGTCTAGTTCTTCTGGGATGATCAGAAAACCATGAAAAATATAATCTGCATTCTTCTTAACTTAAATATAAAGAATAAGGAAAATAGATACAAACACAAATAAAATACAAGAATATTCCTGCATAACATAAGCACCTGGGTTTTCTTCGTCTTCTGCGCATGGTGATAACTTGACTGGCAGTCGACACTCATCAGAGAGACATCCAACAAAGAACTAATACGCTACAAGGGAATATAACATGCTGCTATTTTCTTTTTAACAGAAACAGATTTGAACTCCATCTTCATCTTCACATGCTAGATTCTTGGGAGCTGTTTCTGGACCAGTTCCTTTGCCAGCCCCCATTTTTGGCAAGTGGCTGTGAAAAAGTTGCTGAAGGGAGTTGTGTCAAAGGGCTTTTACTTTGCTCTTAATGGCTCCACGTACAGTTTGAAGGAATCTGAAGCGCTCACGAAATGTGGTTTCCCCTCTGGTGTTTGCTGTTCAGCTGGCTCAGCAGCTCAACCGTTTAAAACCATTGTGAGTGGATTTAGCACTCATGAAATAATGCTGGCCTATTCAGATCCAGAGAGGGATGGGCAAAGTCCAGCAGTACATTAAAAGCCCCCTTCCCTCCTCCTTAGATGAGAAGCCAGGGTGCAACAGAGCTTGAGGGAGAAAATTACTCATATCCAGGTGCAGCTGCACAGATCTTGGGGGAAAGAGATATGGGCCTACCAAAATAGAAAAGCTAACACAGGCTCAGGTAAGGCAATATCTTCAGTATCCCAGAAAAAAAGAGGAAAAAAAAAAGAAAAAGAAAAAAAATCACACCAAAACCCAACTACTTAGATACAGGAAGCAAATAATGAATGAGAGGAAAGAAAAAACAAGAGTGCAGCCCCAGAAGAGAGCTCCAGAGGGATGTGGTCCACAAAATGACAGATTATGAGTGCTAGTAAGTCAAATGGGGGAAACATATACAGAGAACTGAGAGTCCTGGAAGTGTCTGTCTTCAGAGACTTGCAGCTCCAGAGAAGATGGAGCTCCCCGATTCATCCTAGCCTGAGCTACTAAGTATAGCAAGAGGTGTGTTTCATCTCTGAGCTGATCTAATGCTCAATTATTCTGCTGAGATCATGAAAAAAAAGCGAGATAACTAAAGCCATCTCTGATGTGGACAGCATTGCAGGCACGCTGTAGATCTGTATCTTTATTTGAACTCAGGACCAGGCTCAGACAGGCAACTCAAGAGCAGAAGATGACAGGTCTTGATGGCTACTAATTAGGTTAGCTTCTGGTTAGCGATGTTGAACTGAGTCTCCCTCTGATTAATTTCCAACGCCCTCTGTGCTATCTTCAGCCACAAGCCTCCAGGCACCAACTTGAGTTGCTGAATAAGGTCAATCTTACGGTGCTCAGTTTTCTCAGGCAACAGCAGAATGGCAGTTTCCTTATGGACCCCCAGGACCGGTGAACGGGCTCAGGGTTTGGATGTGGGCCAGCGTGGTGGTGAACTCAGGTGTTTACAGCTAGGGTGGAGCAGGGTCGTTTTAAAGAGCTTCCTCTTGCCTCATTCCCCAACTCACAAACAGGGACATTATCTCTCCTGTGGGAGCAACTGACTCAGATGCTTGGCCAGCTGCAGGGAAAGGTGTCCCTGTAGCCGCCAACAGAAAAGAATAGCTTGGAAAAAAAAAAAAAAAAAAAAAAAAAGATGCATTTCTCTCTGTGCCTGCAAATGATAACAATATATTCCTCTTTATTCTGATCCAAAAGCGTTTTTTTCTTCCTTTGTTCCCCTCTCTGTTTTTTCCTATCCAGTGAGTACTTGTTTCTCAGCTAGGAGCCTGGTCTGTCTATTACTGGTGTGTCTAACATAATTTTTATATTCCTCTCTTTCTTTTATTTTACATATTATCATATAACTTAAGAAAAGTTCAGCCAACTAAACCTCAAAGGACTTAAGCAAGAGCAAGCAGCACTGAGATTTACCATTAGCCCTCTACAATTAACCATGTATGTTTATGGACTTGATATATCTGTTTATGAATTATATTGCGTGTGAAGTGCAGCAAATCTGGCTGGATCAGTCTGAAAGGATACTCTTCTCAGTGTCTATCCTTCAATCAGAAGAAACTGTCTCTAGCACTATTTTTGACCTCTCTGAGAAATAAGGGAGAGCATCCAGCTGCATACAGCCTTCAGCTCTATCAGCCATTTGCACACACAATACATTTGTACCCTGAACATGACCAAGTGCTTCTTCATTTGTTATCATCTGCTCAGTGGGTGTAATTGTAAGGCTGATTCAGCAGAAATGGGAGCAACACTTGTGGGAAGTTTGTCTTAGGACCAGCAACATACACGTTCTTAGAGAAGGCTGTGATTTACTGATCACAGTCTCTGTATGGAAAGATCTATGTCCTTTGAAGGCCCTCTTCTCCTGGTGCATTGTGAAGGGCAGGCAGGACTTTGTCGCTCCTCTTGGTTGTGCTATAGGTAATATTCTGTGGGCCCAAAACTGTGGGAATGTCGTATCTGTTGCCAAGCAGCACTCAGTCTGCCTTTTGCCCAAGGCACCTGTATTACATACACAATCAACGCTAACATGTTGATACCTGTGAGGTAAAGGAAATTCACGTTCTATGTTCAAATGCTTCAGAAGCTGAGGAGCTAGGAGGATGTGTGGAATTAAGGTAGGGAGGGCAGGGAAGGAGAGGAAAGGCTTTGCATTCAAATGCAATAGGTATAGCTGAGTGAAGGCCTTCAAGATGGAAGATCAAAGAGATATCCTTTGAAAGATTGTTTCTTCAAAAGGTAGATTACAAAGTAAAATATCTTCAAAAGACCCAATGGAGACAAAACTATTCATTGCCAGGGTCAAGAGCTGAGGAGAGCAAGGAGGCTGGGGAAGGGACTAGAGGGAAAATCCTATGAGGAGAGGTGAAGGGAGCTGAAGGTGTTTAGCCTGGAGAAGAGGAGACTCAGGGAGGACTTTGTCATTCTCCACAACTGCCTGAAGGGAGGTTGTAGTCAGGTGGGGGTCGGGCTCTTCTCCTGGGCAATCAGTGACAGGACGAGAGGGCACGGCCTGAAACTGCTTCAGGGGAGGTTTAGGTTGGATCTCAGGAAGCACTTCCTCACGGAGAGGATGGTCAGATATTGGGATGCACTGACCAGGGACAGGGGTGACGGAGAGGATGGGCACATATTGGG
>NW_009724433.1:40662-61667 GCF_000703405.1 Apaloderma vittatum
TAGTGCCATGGTCTGGCTGATGTGGTGGTGTTGGGACATAGGCTGGACTTGATGATCTCAGAGCTCTTTTCCAGCCTCAACAATTCTGTGATTCTGTGAACTGTAATGCTTTCACTAAATATTTATGTTTCTGTCAGGTAAGGATAAATATAGATTAAGAGTCACTGATCATGACAATCATACTAGTAGGCAGAAATAAGTTTGGTTTACCCATCTTCTCTTGTCACGTCAGCAGCAGCATCACACAAAGTGTCAGGATGCCCGGATAGGATATGAATGAGAAACTGTGAATAAGAAAAAAAGGGGCAAACTGGCATTTAGTTTTGTGGGGTTTTTTCAGAAGAAAAGACTCTGGGGAGTGCACAGAAAGGCACTACAAAAACCCCTTCACAGGGCTACTGCACAACACATTGACAATAAAGCTGAGCTGCTCCATGACAGTGAGTTCTGCTGGGGGAGGCAGAAATCAGAAAAAGAAGAGCATGATAGAAAGTAAATAAACTATAGGGATAAAATCCGCCATCACTTTGTGCTAGTTATTTGTAAATGTTTCAACGGACAACTAAAGCTGCAAGCTATTATGAGCTACTTTTCTGAGTCCGTGCCAGTTAATAGCCATCACAACCACTACAGCACTCCAAACAGTGCCCTAGTCTGCCCCACATGGTCCAGGTTTTTTTTTCCTCCTACTCCCTGATTCTTCCATCCCCCCTCAAACATTCATTGGGACACAACATTTTGGGCACTCCCTTATAAGAATCCACCTCCAGTACAAAACACATACTGAGTGAACCTCACTTGAAATCTGGGGCATTTATTCTGCATCAGTGGTTCCCACTTCTTTTGTCCCTTGTCCATTTTGAAGCAAGAAGCTATGGGATAAACACCAGATATAGTGACAAAGGCATCATGAGACACTTCGGTTCCTGGAAAGCTTTGTTTCCCACTCCAGAAACTGACATGTTCAGTGGCTGAATGTGAATGCATTTCAGAAGAAGACTACGTTTGCAAAATTTGGGCATTCAATTGCCAGAGAAATGTTTATTCTGCTTTAATCTCCTCCCATTCCTATTCTGACCCAGAGGCATTTGCTTCCCCAGTACAGTCTCCTAGGAAGGCCTCATTTGCTACACCCCTTCCCAAAGGTCTCTCAAAGCAATGACTACCCAGGAGATCTCTGAAAAACACAATTGTCACTAGGGGGATTTGGGCCTCCCTTTAATTTCTGCCATGCTGTACTATAGCTCCTCATTATAAAGCTAGCTCTTAAAGGTTCTTTGTCTCTGCAGGGTTGAAAGTTGCTGACTGAATGTCTGGGTCTAATTTTCCACCAGTCTTCCTTTAACTGGCCATTCTCAGCTATGCAAAGTGTTTGCATAATGCTACAAGATCATTCACATCAATCTTATTTAACATTTTGAACCTGTTTTGCAAAGGGGTTAATGAGAAAACAAAACACAACCTGAATAAGTCACCAGAAAAAAAAGTACTAGCCTAATCTTTTAATATAGAGCCTGAACAGCCGTTCTTTTCACAGAGGGAAGAGGACTGACATTTTTTCTAATCTGAGAATGTAATTCCCAGGGACAGTGTATGAGAAAACAGCAGTAATCTACAGAACACCCAGGAACAATTGTTGAAAGATTCCCAGGGTGTTACTTTTGGCAGGACATCAGGTTCCAATAAAACCCACTGAAAATGTTAGACTAATGACAACAATAATAATAATAATATTTTACACAGATAAAGTGTCTTTCATCTCAGGATGACCAAAGTCTTCTGCAAAGGTGAATGAGCTCCTTGGGGAGGGGCATCTGAAACCAGTACTCCACAGACATTAGAAGATAAGTTATTGTGTATAGAGTGTTAGAGCGTACAGAAAGGAGTTAACGTGTATAGGCAAGCTTGGGAGCATTCTTCCCAGTGAACTTGCATAGACGTAGTAACCTATTTTTTTAAGTTTTCAGTAAATCAACTGCTGACATTCCACATACACAATTTGAGCACCTGTACACAAATCAGGTAACCAAAGATTACATTGTGCAAATAGGCAAAGTACTAGGTGAGTACTAGACACAGCTACTTGACTCTAATGTGAAACTCTATACAATCTGCACACAGTTCCTGCTTGGCATGCTCTTGTATGTTTTCTGACACCAGTATGGGACTTAAAAAATATATATAGCTCCATGAAAAGTTAGGGACTACAAATAAGAGACCAGTGTAGACAATTTTTGAACTGCTACAAGTTTTGGATCCAGACCTACAGTTTGCACTGTTAACCTACCTCTGCAGGGGAACCATTCCACAGTTTGGTTACCTTTCACAAAACTTAAGATGATGCGTCACTTGGGGCCACATATGAATCTCGGCCTATACTTCATATACTGTACTGTGAAAATGTTGCTGGTAGTGTGATAGTGGCAAAACTTCCAAGTGGAAATACAGCTTCAACTGCATCATTAACAGCTTTCATGGCTTAATTGGATTGCTTGCAACTTTTTGGCATGAGTATACCATCAAATGTTGCTGCACTGACCGTACCCAAGTGATCTTAAGAAGACAAAATATATTAATATATTACATACTTCCTTTCCTCAGGGTCTCTCAATGCATATTTCACGTGAGGATTACATCTTGCTCTTTGTAGCCATTTCCAGAGTCAACATCACTCTTATTTCCCAGCCCAGCACTCTCATCAGACAGCAAATACTGTTGAGAAGTCTTTGACCCGAACACAGAGACATGGAATTTCTACTCACTGTTTACATGAAGGAAATTATGCGAAACAAGTCATGTTTCCTTTGTGTCATAAGGGTAACAACAATAGCAACAAAGGTTTGGTCATGACACCCCCAGACTAAGGTGATGACTAACAACCAGAAAGATTAGATATTAGGATGATCTAATACCCTGCTGCTCCCAAAAGGAGGATGTCTGTCTATGACCCTTTGCTCTCTCCTTATCTCTGCTCCCAGAGACGCATCATCTCACCTTGCCCCTGTGCTGACATTTGCCAAACCCTCCTCACAAACAGTTCAGCTTATTAAAGCTAGAGGAAATTATTTTTAATTTTTTTCTTTCTTTTTCACTTTTTCCTTTCCTTTTTTAAAAATTTAGCTCAGTTTAATGAACTGGGTTGGCTCAGAACAGGGTCTTGTGAAAGAGAGAGTGCAGGAGAGCACAAGACAAAGAACATTTGCTCTGGACTCTTAAATCACCATAGCTACAAGGTGTAGCTCTCAGAGTTATGCAGAAGACGCTTTCTGGCTAGTAGTTTTGCTTTTTTGTACAGATATCACAGTGACTTTCTGATAACTTGGTCAAATCAGGAACGGAATTATCAGAATAACTGGTATAATTCAGAAGATGTATCCAGCTACAAATGCAGAAGAGAGAATTATTCTGGCCTCCTAGAGCTATACCATACAATACCACAAAGGAACAAAGAAGAGCAATTAGAACTAACGACACACAACTGGAATAGCTTTTAGGGGCTGAACACACCATGAAGGCAAGGCATCACAGCCACTAATAGCTGCGTAATGAATTACTCACTATCACGTATACCCAAATGTCTTCCCTATGGCTTGAAACAGCATCTGTCACCAGGCTAAAACATAAAGAAGCGCACCAAGCGTCATGAGTCACTGCAGATCCTGAGTTCATTTTCTCCATCCAGTTTTGCTTGCCCTGGACCTGGAGGGCACCTTATCAGAATCCTTAAAGAAGCTTTAATTGTGTTTTTGCCTCCTCACAAGTGCCTTGTGTGTTGTTGCTATCAGCACTCAGTTTCTGCACAGAGATGGCAAATATCTTACTGCTGTCATTGGGCACAGGTTAAAAGTTTATAAACTGGCCTTAGGAGCTGTGTTTGGAAGCTAAGTTCTGAGAAAGCGAGCTGTTCTCGTCTTTCTAGGTTTTGGTTTTAAACAATCCCGTAGTTACAGCCAGAAATTAGAGACATTTTTGTGATGTTAAAAGAACGGTTAGGAATTTCTTGTCCAGCCTTCTGCCCTCAAAACTTAGCAGATGACTCACTAGCACTCACCTCCATTTGTTACTGGGCTAAATCTTTTATCTCCTCAGCTTCTTGTAAAGTTCCACTCTGTATCTTTCCAGAGGCAGAGCCTGTTCTAATATGAAAGAACAAACAACGTGGGGAGTGCAACTCAGAATTCAAGTTTTCAAAAGCACTCATGTTAAATTCCGGCTGAGCTAATATGCACGTATGCACAGAGGCATTTGCACATATAAATCACAGCTTGCTTACATCTGGCACACGCAAAGAGCACACTGCTTGGCACACAGTTTAAGAAGTGCTTCAACTACTCTACTGCATTCAGGTTTGCAGATAATTTTGAAAAAGTTCCTTTATAGTCAGGAGACACAAAACCTTACTGAATATTTTGCTGATATTCTTATGCATCAGAGATGCTCACTTTTGCCTTGCCATTTCCTGATGAAGCTTCTGCAGCCTTGCATCTGTGAGATTATCAAAATAGGTGCTTTTTGTTTGTTGGAAGTAAGAAAGCTATCTCCATATCCCAGATGTTATTTGTTTACCCTGCACAATTTGAAGCAGCACTTACAAGCAATCACAGTTCCTAAGCTAACTGCATAGTTTGACCAAGCTCTGATTTCAAGTAAAGCAGCTATAGAAAGCAGCAAGTACTTATAGTGTCTTAGCCTGATTTAATAGTTTATTGCAGTCTCTCAGCAGCTGCTCACCATTTTGCTTGCATATTCAGCTTGATATTCAGCATATCGTACAAAAGATATAACAAGAGATGTCCAAGCTAAAAGCATTAAACGCAAAAATAAATAAAAATATTTAGGTGCCACACCTAGATCACTCTTACCACCTTGTACCAGATTAAGGACACATCAAGTGTATTTTCCAGAGCGGTTTGTGAAAACCCATTAGTCAGTACAACATTGCTCTTTAAACTGTACTTTTTTTACCCCTGCAAGTGGGTCAGATTCCTTCTGGGTCCTACATGATTGCTTTGGGGAATGAAATATTTCTTTTACTCTTAACCTGGAAATTTACAATCTGCTCAGAACTGCTTTCGAGATATGCAAGTCCCAATCTGTACTTCTTTCATAATTGTCTACCATGGTAACAAATAGGGCAGCGCCATGCCTGGTCCCTCAAGCTCTGTACTTGTGCCAAAGATAACCAGTTATACTGGCATAATTAATTTTGATGCATTAATAACATAACAGCTTTTGTCTTTACCAGCCAGCATATTTGCCAGTAAGGTTCAGTAAACATAATTTAGCAAAGTCGTTTCCTCTGTTAACAGGAGTTAACAGGGAGTTAATCCTTGACTTTAAAGAACAGGGGAGGTATTAATCATCACTTTATAAGTCCCACAAAATTCACACTCCAGGCTCTGATTTAGTTATAGAATAACTCTGGCTTGCTAATTGAGAACAACATGAGTATTAGCCTTTTTTCTTTTAAGGTTCTTAAACTGGTGATTTAAAACTTCTCTCAGTGTGAGAAACATTTCTAAATATCTGAACTGTGAAATAGCAAGGACATTTGCATCTCCAGCCAAATTCACAGGGAGTGGAGAGAAAGGCATGATTTGCCTTCAGTACCTCAACCTATAACCTGAAGGATGTCTGGAACTCTTTGATACCAACCTTCATTCTATGAAAGCATGTCTCCTCTTCTGTGGGTACAAAGCAGATTCACATTTTGGCTCTATTTGTTGTCACTGATGGAGTTTTAGCTTGAAATTTTCCATTCACTCCTATTGCTTCTATATGAGATAAAGCAGTAAGTACTCCAGAGACATGTGAAGTTGACACTTTCAAAGTTTTTCTGAACTCATTTGAAATCTTGTTGGCGTCTTTCAGTGCAGTACATAACAGGTACCCTGGTTTTCATGCAGATTTTTCTAAAGATCCTGAGATAAAAAGAAAATGGTTTCTCCATCTTAACTTAGGAAAGAAAAAAATTACTTTACTTTTGAATTCCAAAATAGATTTCAATGACTCCTACTTATTTTTCAGTCCAAATAAAGCTACTCTTTCAGCAGAAAGAAGATAATTTACAAAGTTTATTTCACCATATATGCTGGCTGTTAGTCTAGTCCCTTACAAGAGGAGTTTGATAGTGCTTCTGAATAGCTGGGGTCATGGGGAGGTAGCTTACCTTAGCTAAAGACAAAACTTCTTCTGATCATAAATTATTAGGAAAGATGTGATTAACTTTGACTGCAGTACTCACTAGAAATTTTTTGGTTTCCTGATTCCTTTGAGCCTGACCTGGATTTGACAGCAGTTTTGAATGATGAAATTTGATGCCAACTTTGATTCAGTTGCATCAATAGCCTTAACATCTTTTCCCCCCACAAACTTTCGCGTTGTTCACTCCTATAACTTGGTAATCCCTTTGTAGCTACAGAATTTCTTTCTAAATAGAAAGAAAGAGAAAAAAAAAAAGCACACCAGATCACTTGCTGTACCAACTCAAAGCTTTCAAGAATACACAGGGCGGTATCGCAAAGGTGCGGAAATGTGAGTAAGAGGAGGTGAATGATGACCCTGGAGGCAGTGGCAGAATGCAGCATGTGCACAGGGGCACAGCACCAGCAGGGACAGGTCTGGAGGCAGACATTACACAAATTAGGCACATGCAACCGTGTCCCCATCATGAGGGGTTCCACAGGGAACCACATGACGCTTCTCTGTTGACTTTGATGAGGGGACTCCAAAGGCAGAGAGCTAAATCATTTCAGTGGGACACCTTCCATATGCAGTAAACATTCACGCTGGAACTGTCTGCTCTTTCTGCTTCCCGAGTGCGAAGACGCAATAGCATGTTAACTGAAAACCCGCTGAAAAGATGTTTGTGGTGTGCAGGGGAGATGGAGGGAGGGGGAAATGGTGATGGGGCAGCATCTGCTTTATTACTCAGGGACTTTGAAACACATTTGCAAGGCATGCACATTGCATAGCCCCGTGCCGTGGTAGCAGAAACTGCTTTGGTGGAGTGTCTTTGGAATGGAAAAAAATGAATAGGATAAAAACCATTTGTACTGGATGCTACTATTATATTTCCTTATGGTCTTTTTTCCTGTGGGATCCTGGATTCCCAAAGGAAAAGAATCTCCAGGAAGGTCCTTTTTGTGTATTTTCCAGGTAGCTGTGATAATTTCTTTCATATGGAGATGCTGTTTCCACAATACAGTGATTTCTCAGTCAGTTCAATGATATATTCCAGAGGGTAAAGACTTGCAAGCTGTCCAGAAACACGAGGTAGTCCAAATGGGGCTGCTTGTTCATTTAACTGTCAACTGTATAGCTGATGTAAGAAGTGCTTTCTCTGTTTTCCTCACCATTTCTAGACATACTCTAAAGGACTAAATGCAGTTTTAAAAGCAGTAGTAGCCATGTCTTACCCTAGCTGTAGGTAAAAAAGCTCAGACCCATTGCAGTGATTCTGCTAACTTTCCAGTGACCTGACTATTCCCAGGGACAGGGTACTTTTGATAGCAAGCTCTTAATTCTTCATCCTGTAGACCCAGCTGGTCCACAGAGGCTGACATCATTTGACCACAAAATATAAGACAAACCCCAGAGTATAATTTGATAGTTGAGCACTGATTAAAATTTCTGTTGGAATCGGTGTCCACTATATGTGCTATTATTCACCAGTGGCACGCATTCAATGTCTCTATGCAATTGGCCAGTTGTTTGGTTTTTTTTTCTATGGATATAATTGCCAAGAAGAAAATCCAGAAAAAATTTAAACCATTTCCAATGTGTTTCCAACTGCTGAACTGTGTTTTCTGAACCACATTGTTGAGTCATGATCTAAATGCATGAATATTCTCCTGGGCAGCTGCTATTCAGTGATTCTCTCGTTTCTTTTTCAGTTATGGTCTGTAAATCATCGAACATTAACATTATCAAGTGGGGTTACACATATGCACAATCTGGGTTCATTACAAAGTAAATAATAATGGCAGTTTTTAGTTCCTCCAGATTTAAAAATCTAGTCTGGAATGATTTTATAGTCTTCTTTGGAAAGAAGAATATCCTTAAAACAAAAAATATTCATCTTTCCAATTATATACTGGTGTTGCTATTGCCAGCTTAACAACTTTCACATACATATATTTCACAGGAAAGTTTTGAGTGGTTTCAGGTTTGTTGCATTCCCCCCCCATAGTTCTGAAAGAACTGATAATGAAATCTTGAACAAGCATTTTTAGTATTCAGCTGTAGCATTACAACAGCTTAGCTACAAGTTTTAGTCAGAATGAACGCTTGAAAAAAAGTTCTAATAAATCTTTTCAGAACTGTCTTGACATAATCAAAATTTCTGAAAGCTTTCCACCAAAATGTTTTAGAATTATTTCATCTTTTCACTTTAAATAGCTCTTTCCCCATCCCCCCGGTATTTTATGTTAAAAAACATTTAAAATATTGCTGGATTAGTTAAAACATTTTCTCTCAAAATAATATAGATTTGGGTCTTTTTTCTTCCCCCTTTGACTTTTCTTTCCCAGACAATTTTGAAACACTTAGCACCATCCTTCCAGATCAGAACAAAATAAACTGAATGTAACCCAGTAATCAGTGCATATTACGCACTCTCCTCTGGATCCAAGCCACACAAGATTTGGGTCTGTTACAGCTTTCTGCTGAAAAGCTTGGCTCTTCACCTCAAGCTGCAGGGACTCACATGCTCAGCTTTGGACGTTCTCTAGTTAAGACTTCAGTGTCAAAGCATTGGCTGTCACAACAGTATCTATACTCACTGGATTCTGTAATCCTAGTGCCAGTGTGTGGTCTTAGCAAATACAGAGCAAATTCCAACCTCTGTAGCAAGGTACCTTGAACAAACACTTTGCACTCATAATACACTGATCAATAAAATAGGTAAGTTCAGATTTTTTGAGACTATTGCATGGAGGAAGAGCTGAAAGCAGTCGGTTATCTATTCTGTAATTATTGAATACATATAAATTTTGGTTGAGACAGCTTTTCTCCAGCTGGAAACAACAATCCTAACTACACTTCAAGAAATTTAATGACGGTTGCTAAAATATGTAATTGAGGTTGATACAGGTAAACCATGGAAAGAACTGGATGTTTGCCAGTCAAAACTAGCTATTGTTCATGCTGTTCCAGTATATATCAATCCCTTTCTAATCTGCTCTCAAAAGTTAACCTGTTCATGCATTGCTTCAAACAGCTTTGGTGCAGAACAGTAAAGCAGAGGAGGGCTGGTTTTACTCAGGATTTGATTTGGATAGTGGCCATGTCTCTGGCTGCTCTATTTTTATGTTACTTATATATATGCTGATATGTGTAGATGCTTGTAATCTACAATTTGGTAGGGCAGGCTTCACTGCACCACAGCAGCCAGATGGGAGTTTTATGCTGAAGTCTGTCCTCCAAAAGAACACTTCACATGTACTGGCATAGCGTAGGAACTTAAGTTATTTGAATTTTCATAATCCATTCACTATCTTCAATTTATAAAGAAATTATCATGCTCATGGAGCCACACATATTACATCCTTCTAGTGCTCTTGGTTATTTGTATACATAAAATATCCTGCAATGCTGAGGCTAAGAGTAGATGTAACACCTGAAGGTGTTGTTCTATGGTTACGCTCTGTCAAAGTAACCTCAGGGAAAGACAAAACAGGAAGATTCTTCTGGTGGTTCAGTACCCATCCTGTTTGTCACACAGCTGCAATAGTATTAGTATTTTCAAGGGACATAAAATCTATTTAAACCTTGCATAATCCTACTTGCTAGCTGTTTCCATCTTTGGAATTTCATTAAAGCTAGGTAAATCAATTCAATAAAATAAACTTCTGATGTCAGGACATAACCAGATCCGAACGGTACACTGCCCTCACTGGCTATTTAACTCCGCAATTTACTGTCTTTTCGAGTCATGATTGGTTATATATAGAGAGCAAAATAAGAGATACAGATATATGGGACAGATTCTAAAATGTGTGCTATTGTCTGGCAAGAAGCTAAACAAAAGCAGAGAAGTCACTTCAGGGAAAATACAGCTTCCTTAAAAAAAAAAAATATAGTACTAAGACAAACATACTTTGTCATCATCACATGGTAAGGTCCTTATGAGCACCCTTAGTTTTGGAATCTCTTAGACTTGCACATTCTGGCATCAATACCCCAATCCTACAGAGCTGTTTGAACAGTTACTACAACAGGTTACCTGCTGAAAAAATTGACCGAGTCTGATCTTATCCCCAGTATAACAGACTGACAGACTAACTGCTTTATCAGCACCAAAGCTGACTCAGGTTTGCCAGCACATTGTACGGCAATACGTTTCGAAAGTTTAGGAAGAGTAACAGATACTCATGAGTCTTTGGGGATCACTGAATTACTCAGTGTCACTTTCTGTGTAAGGCTGATGCTGTATCATTTGGCTGCTTCTCTACTGAATCCAGCAACTGCTATTCGTCTAGAGCACAGAAAGACGTTGCATCTTGATTTGAAGGTTTCAAGAGATGGAGAATTTATCCACTCTCTTGGCAGGTTACCTTGCTGTCTTTGTTTCTAATTTAAACCTGCCTCGATTCAGCTTTCTATTACAGGGTTTTGCATGTGCTTCCTCTAGCAGTAATACAAAGTTAGTTTAGTACCAGCTAGTCTACGTGTTACTTACTAAGTCTGAATCTTCTTTCAAGCCAGACAGCTGGATTTCTTTCAGTTTCCCATTGGAAGGCATTTTTTTCAGTATTTTCATAATATGTATGGTTCTTTTCCTGAGCACTCTCCAGATTTCACGGGTTTCTCAGCTGTGAGTTTCTCATGTTATTCTGATATTAAACTAATGAATCTTATGAACACAGCCCTGTTCCTGTCATCACCGTGGAACTACCATGTCCCACAGCAAGCTCATATTCAGCTCTATTTCCATCAGGATCCTTAAATCCATTTCTGAACACTGCCTTCCAGTCGTATGGTTCTTAATGCTTGTGAACTGTACTTCACTGGTGTTGTATGTAACGAACGAAAAAAAAAAAGGATGAGATATAAAACTGGTTACAGTTAGTTTTTTTATCTATTATTTCATGCTAAATCAACAGAAACTGGCAAAACTACTTGGCATGCAACCATGTTGATTAGAATTGAGTTACCCGTATTAGTTCAACTGAGGCTGGTTTCACATGAAGTTAAATTATCGCCTCTTGTCTTTCTGATCTCAACAAATAAAAATTAATAGATGTGGTTTTTTAAAAAAAAAATTAGCCTTACATACTCCCTTAGCCATATTTGCAGCCTCATAGCTCATATGCTCCTCTCACATATTCTATTCTCCAGGCTTGCAAGGGACTTTTATAACACTTATTTTAAGCCAGCTTTGGGCTCAAGAAATGACATAGATAAAAATACTGAACTGTCTCAGTAACAATCAGCACGTTGATCCTAGTTTGGATGGTTCTAGCTCTAGCACTCAACATCTGTGCCAAATCCAGCTATAGCACCAACTAATTCTGGCCACAGGAGCACGTCACTGGTGCTGATAAAGAGCTCTAAAAGGCAGTAAGTCTGGCAGGGTATCATATAACACAATGACTATTTTCAAATAATATTTTCCAAAATAAAAAATAAGTCCAAAAAATCAAATCCAAACTTTGCTTTATACTGGGCACAATGTAGTACATTCCCTTTACTCCTCTACTAGTGGAATCCTGTATCAAGCTTTCCCAATATTTGCCCTCTCCTATCAAACAAGCTGAGCCGGAATTATCCAGGTCATCATGCTTTGCCTTTCTTTAACTCTCCTCTAGCCTCAAAAGTTTCCTTATTGCTCAAAGACATAACACAGCAAGAGAAGGCTACACATCTGACACAATTCTCTTTTGCCAGTGCCATCTAGGCATGCTGGGCTTTATTTTTTAGTTCTTTATGGTTGCTGTTTATCATACTTCATAATTGCTTAGGCAGTTTGGAAAGTACTTCTGCATTCCCATGATGCCTGATTACATCATCCTGCTTCTCTCTAAACCCAAAACTACCAAGTACTTCTGCGTTTTCTGAATCAGTAAGACTTTCATCATCTTCTGCTAGCAAGCGAGCTATACTATCGTTAAGAATTTTATTGCTGTTATTCTTCAAAATGCCTTACTGTCCTTAGGCCGTGAGGTAGAGGTTTCTTTTGCTCCCTCAAGTCTTTCCCCTCTTCATATTTCCACAGTCTCTGATTCACATAATTGCTTCCTCTTTCTTCTCCTCTTCCTTGTTCATTTGATATATTTTAATAACTGCCTTTACTTCCTCACTTAATAAGGACGCGCTGCTAACAGAAGATGTCCTTATTCACAATTACGAAATTGTGGTTTTTAGTCATCTAGTAAACTTTCCTAGAATAATTTCCAGTTTTCATGCACATTTTCCTGTCTAATCTCACTACTTCTGTTCAAGTTTCTCTTCCTAATCACTTTCATTCATCATTTTTCCTGGTTGCTTTGTGAAATAAGCCATATGCAAACACCATATACATGTCTAGACAGAATTATAGTAAACAGAGTAGAAAGTAAATGTTTTGCCTTTGCTTGAGCAGGTTAGAAAATTCTTGCTTTAATAAGAAAATAAAAGAGATTATTTTCAGTATTGTTTCAGAATATGCTAGACTAGGGTTCAGTTCCTGTTCTAATTTAGTATACTTACTTAGTCATTAGCAGGAGTTATTACACTTGCCCTGGCAGTCTCTTTTCGAGGAATTAACCAGCTCTACTCAGCTTGAAAATTATTGGAAATCTATTACAGTTGCTATGACCAAAGAAACGAGAGGCTACTGGCAAAATTAGATTAAAAAGCCTACAAGTTCAAAGAAGCACTAAAATACTGAGTACTTACTTACTTATTCCTATTAAACCTTTCAGAAGATTGTGCTTTAAACAGTAATGATGATTAACCATGCTTTTAGTGAGCTGTGCTGGACTGGGAAGTCCTAGGGGAAAACACTAAGGAGTAGATTAGCTTGCTAGATTTTTTTTCTGAGTATTTTGGTGAAAGATGCAAAATATGTAGCGCACCCAAAACACTAAGAATAGGTTAATAATGTCACCTAGTTGATCCTTTTTCTTCCTGCTATATGTTGCTTTTTGAGAATGATAGGGAAGCAAAATCCTGATGATAACGAAGTTTGCTAGAACGGAAAGGGCTAATGATTATGAATCTAAAGTCTTGACTACAACTGTCAAGAAAGAAACATGTGATATGAACGTAAAGCTAATTCTCGGTGGACTTTTTTGGTTAACAGAATCACAGAATGTCAGGGGTTGGAAGGGACCTTGAAAGTTCATCTAGTCCAACCCCCCTGTCGGAGCAGGATCACACAGAGTAGGTCACACAGGAACACGTCCAGGTGGGTTAAGTATGATAGCACACAAGAGGAGCATCTAACACAACTCCTAAATAGATTTTCTGTGTTGTTGTTTTTTTTCTTAAATGAGACATACTACAATAGCTAGAGGGAAGCAGATGGGAAAAAGAAAAAAAATTTGGGAAAATAGTTTTCCTAATAAACACTAAACAAAGTTTGCTACAACATTATAGCTACTTACTTGATTTTAGTACTGCTACTTGTGAGAAGAATAAAATAGAGCAGAAAACAGGTAAAAATAGCAGGCAGCAGGGAAAAAAATAAATATATAGCAGAGGGAAATCAGGTCTTTGGGGTATGCAGAAGTCTGGGGTCTGCTAGAATGAAAATGACAATTGTTAAGGTTAAGAGAAGACTTATTCATCCCAAGTGCATCTGCAGTTATACTGTTACTTCAGGCAATATAACTGACGCAAGGGTTGAGCTTTGTGTTTCATGTATAGTATTACAAGAGAATTCCAGTACAGGAATAATAAAAAAAAAAAAGTGGATTTTTTCTGCCAAACCAGCCTCTTCATATTAGCTCGTTTTTAAGTTTGAAATCTTGGATGAGAAGTTGTTCAGAAGTCTCTGACTTACTGGCTGCCTTAGCTGGCAAAAATTAACATAAAGGATTATTCTCAACTGTCCAGGCTAAAATAAAACCCGTACGTTCTATCTCCATTGGAGTTCAATTTCATTATCTTGGAAACATGATGATGAAACAATACTGTAGCTATTTCTTAGTTATGGTGAAACCAAGAAATTTGTATATATAAAAAAAATGTTTAACTGGGGCAGAGAATAGAACTAGCTACTAAATATTTTAGTACAGAAAGAGATCTGGAAGAGACAAAATTTGGTGCAGCAGATTTGGTTTTCTGTGCTATTGGCAATTCCTTTTTTAAAATTAGGTCATTTTTTTAAAGAAACATTAGTAAGCAGTGTATGTGGAGATTATATGCTGCATCTTGAAAGCTATGCTCTTTTTAACAGTAGTATCTCACATCCTACGTACACTGTTTTTCAATGTACAACAGAAGATTTATCAAATTGGCGTGGCTGTATTTAGTCTTGTGTTTACATTTCTCTGTAGTTGAATTAGAGCTATCACATTGTCATCGTTCTCTAAGGCACTGTTGCTCGACTTTTTTAATTTTTATTTTTCACTGTTCCTTTACACGTACCCTCAACTCATGGAAAAATTTACTTTGAACATAAGGGGGGTTTGCTGTTGTTGGCTGTTTTGTTTTTTTTCCCCTCATTTCTGGGAAATGTCCTCTTCTACTTCAGAAATATAGATCTTCTATACTAAAAAATTGAGAACATATATTGCTGTTATTCTCTTGATCACAAGAAACAACACATGTTCTCTACCTTGTCTAACATAGATTTACCCTTACTTAAACCTTGATATTCATCTTTAGAATACACCTTTGAAATCTCTAAGACAAAAATAAAAATCTCCATGATAATGGCCAAACATTGCATTAGGTAACTCAGAGAGGCTTTGGACATTCCATCCATTTAACACTTCAGTGATATGAACCTGAGCAACCTCAGGTATCTTCACAATTGGCCTAGCTTTGAGTAGGATGTTGGACCAGGTGACTCCAAAGGTCCCTTCCAACTTAAGACAGAGTAACTTACGTATGAAAAAGAGTGCAAGTATATGTTAAAGTATTCTTTTTTCCCCTCCTAAGAATCAAAAAAACAGAGACATTTTTAATGGCCCCTTGTTTAACATGTGCATCCTGACACAAATGTTTCTGCCAGGACCACTTGCTTCTCCAGCAGCGCCAGGGGAAGATGACGATTGGCTTTAGCACCAGGAGCAACAAAACCCCACTTCTTAATTTGAGTCCCATTGGCAAATGAGAAGCAGAGCATTCTCATGCTAGGATCCAGCACTCGGGATCTGCTGGTGGCGATGTCTGGAGTGGCTGTGAAGCTTGGCAAGGTCAGGACTAACAGCAGAAGTGCAATGAGAGCTCATGTGGAAGGCAGTGCTGATGGGCGCTGATGCTGAAAGCGTCAAATATGCATGCTGTTGCTATGAGTGTAGGATTGTTCTTCCATAAGACTGGCCACAGGGGCATCTTACCCTTGACAGAAAGGCTGTTCTTCAGTACGTAAAATAATTATGAGATGAATGTGAATTGAAAGTGCACTTCCTCCTGACCTACTTCCCAGGCAGGGAAGCACAGCTTCATGCCCTCCTGTTTGGAAAGGTAAAATTATCTCCATGGTCCCTAGGCTCTGCATAAGCCTCCATTGTTTGGTAGCAACCACATGGCTAATTATCATACCTTTTATGCAGCTTCTTAATGATTTCCTTCCATCTCTTGTCAACACCCAGGCTGACTAACCAAACTGGTTTCTTTGCAGAGAAGTGTACCTGTTTACCCCGTCAATAAAATACACCTCCTTTTTGTTTGTACTGTGAAGGTAAACACATGATAGCATAAGATGGCTTTGGGAAAGCAGCTGATCATTTTGAGGTGCTCCGGGACTGTGTGCATCTGAATCCTGCCTCATTAAATGACCAGATCTTTCTTTACTGACAAGGTTGCAGGATGCATCTTTTTACTTCACCACAAAATCAATTACATGTTCCATTAACACCGGTGGAGTCTGGCTGAAGCCCCAAGCCTTCATGTAAAATTCCAATAGCAGCTTGAGGCTTATAACAGGATGGCAATGCCGTGTCTGTGACAATCTTCTTGCTCAACGAATATAAGCTCCAGAACTAGTGCTTTTGATACATGCACCTTCCTGTCCCTTCAGGGAGGCCTGTGGCTCATATTCTGGTACCTGTAAGAAAGTACAGAGGATGACCCAGCACAGCTCTTGCTGGAATTTCAAAGCCACCAACTGTGCTGGCACTCTGAGAACTGTTGAGAGGCTTTGTTGGTTTTGGTCTTGGGAGTCCTCAGATTGACAAGCAATGATTACTGAAGACGATCTCCTCCTCCTGTGGAGTTAACCTCGTCGTTCTTCTGTCAAAAGCAACTGTTTGAAAAGGAAGAAGCTGTTGAGATTTCCTTCTCTGGATAAACTTCCCACAAAAAATAAAATAATAAAAAAATCTGCTTGCTGATACACTCATTTCATGATTTTCTAGGGAACTATCATAACTGCTGTTTCACTAGAGCAGGGTATTACTGTGTCGAAGCTGTGAGAGTAAGCACCAGAAGTATAAAGGAGAAAAGAAAGCTCAGCAATACAGCAGACAGCAGCCTGTGGAGATTCCTAAATTAGCACCGAGCCAAGCCAGTAAGTCTGTGCAGCCCCACATAACATCATGCAGCTGAACCAAGTTGAACTGAAAGCTGTAGAGAGCAGGGTGTTGCTAAATGATTGCTCAGTTAATCCATAACCTGAATAAACCACCAAGAGATAAGAGATGATGGTGTGTAAATTGCCATAACAAAATCTGGATTCCAGCTTCACAGGCAGAAGTCTGTAGGTCACAGTGAAGACAATTTATGCTAGGGAAGAGTGTGATCACAGGCTATGGGTTTTTTCCCCTGTATATATGACACCAAAGATAATTCCTTTTGCTGCAAACTTCACTGAGGGTGAATTGCGACTCTGTGCACATGAATCACCTGCCAAATCCCCAAGTGCATCCGTGATAAGACAATACAAATTCAAAGGTGCAAGTGCCATATGGTTGTATGATAGCAGCAGCCAGAGTGGAGCTGACAGCACAGCTAGAGACAATGACCATCCCCAAATTCCTTCCTGACCACGATTTAAATTTTTCATCTCACTTTCCATATTAAGATATGAGGCATCTGAATGATGTGACCTCTATGAAGATCTGGATGTCCCTCTGAATTCTCTTGGCTTGTCACCTATGATAATTTCATTCAGTTTGAGCATCCATATGATCTTAGACTATATAATCACTACCTAAACTTCTCATAGCTATCAAGTGTGTCCAGTGACAAAGTTATAGTTCTAGATTTGTCTAATCTCATAGTTTTTTGGGTTTTCTTGGGGTTTGTGTTGTGGTGGTGTGTAGGTCTTCTTTTCCCCTCCAATGTACTGATGTAATACTCTTCCCCCAGATGACAGGGTACTTAACAGGGAAACTCCTTGATGAGATTAACTTACAGGAAACTGTTTCAAAGGTATTGTTTTGGTTGTCAAAGCAAGAATAGCTTCAGTTGAACCAGGCTCCAATTTTCTTAATTAAATGAATCTTTAGTAATTAATTACATACTAGAGAAGATTGCCTTAAATGTACATAAACCCATCCCGATTTGCAGAAATGCTGAGAATGTGCCAAATCCACTGAAACCAGCAGTGGCCTGGGACAGAAACCCAAACTTCAGCACTGCACACTGAATACCTGCTCCTATTTCCCCCGTGGGTGAGTGGAAGTTTTCTGCCCCACAGCTTTCAGTAGAAGCCCAGCCAGCCATTGAGCCAGGTACATGTCGAACGGGTCCCTGGCTGAAGCTAGGTGCAGCCAAAAGGCCATTCCACAGCCATTTGCCTAAATGTTGCATTGGCTTCCTCGATGCGAAGCACTTCCTCTGACACTTTAGATATAACAGCATAATGAAGCTGTTTATTTTGATCCACCTCCTTTCAAGTGACTAAAAAGATCTCAGAGTGTAATTTTTAAAGAGCACTCTTTTGCTACACTGTTGCCTGGAACAGTTGCCTAAGCAAAGTATTACGGCTGAGAAGTTCCCACTGGTTATACTAGAAGTTCCAGCCCTGTTAGGCTCATTAAAAGGAACAGCACTTAGCTTAATGTTTAGGAGAAATCACTATCAATTTTGAAGTGGAGGATTTATAAATCAGTTATTGCTTCCATGAGTCCGGGATAGAACACTGGACTGGATGGGTGACAACAAGGTCCGATGTGCTCTACCACTGGGATGGGAGACAGACCCATACAGGACACCTCAGCTTCGTGAGCTGGGCAGGAAGCAGCAACTTGATCTTCCTTCTCACAAGCATGGCTTCAACCACACAAGCTTTCTTAGCAGCCCATGAGTACTTACTGACTCATTTCTATTCAACAATCTAGGAAGCCCTCAACTCTTAGAAGCATCAAACCCCATTCCCTGTGACAAACAGCCTATTTGAGATACTGTTCCCTAAGTTTTGTAGTCTATATCTTGAGGTAGAAATTAATGGTGTATATTCCTTCTCCAGCCAGATCTGAGACAAGTAAACCTCCAGCATTTAAGGCTATAAGGGAACATTCCCTTTAGAGCACAATTGTTTTAAATCATTGTCTTAGAAGAACAAAGTCTATGCTTGCTTGCATTCTGTGCACTACCAGTAAGTGAGGTTACACAGCATTTAGATCAAGGCCAGTTTTATTTCTAAAATGCTACCGAGTCTGATCTTTAGTGTTGCTTTTACATAAAACTGAACAGCCTCAGCAACAGCTGTATGAGGAACTGAGCCCAAAACATAAAACTTCTCCAAGCCCTATTACAGCGTCTTTCCTGTTGTGCAGGGAAAAGAAATTTAAGACTTCAGGAGGCTACTGTTGACATTCAGGGTATGTAGTGTTAAAGCAGGAGAGACAGTTCTAACTGGAAAAATGTATGTTGGGTGGTTGGTATTCAGTAGGACTACAGCAATCATTTAAAAAAAAATAAAAAAAATTAATAAGAGCCAGTTTTACATGCATGACCAGCTTCTGGAGTAGCTCTTTTAACAGCTCGCTCCTCCTGAGTTTTGTTGCAAACATTATTCACAATTATCTTCCAGTCACAATTTAGACCAGGTCTTGTGTATTATTTTAACACAACATAAAAGCACAAAATTAGCTCTAAAATTAGGTGAGTAGAAGAGGGAAAAGGAGGGAGAGAGCATTACAATTGCTGCATATTTCTTTTACTATGTGGATTCATGTAGCACCCTATATTGGATGAGTTATATCTGGCATCTTCAAAGACAAAAATACTATGTTTTCCAAACTCTTTGCCCTTAGACTTCAAACTTATCTTCTCTGCAGTTAGTCAGAGAAATTTCCAAATGATACAACACACTTTTTCAATACCTCCTAACCTAGGTCTCTCTCTAGAAAGCATATAACCTAAAATCTTAATCCACTGGAAGAAAAGTGCTGGTATATTAGCAGAGGCATGAGATAACTGATCGCACCACAAAAATTCTTCCTACCATCTTAATGATGGAGCATCTCCCTTGCATTTGCAACTGAGCACCACCTGCTGGTTCTCTCTCTTAATTTGGCTATTTCTACTGCCACCCTCCCGATAAAGCCCGAGAGCAGATCCTAGACTTCAGGAAGGCGTACTGATGTGGATGTTACAGCCGGGTGCTCTTGCATGGGACCTGAGATTTCAAAGCTGAGCTGCTGAACTCCGCAAGATGCGACGGACGAGGCAGCTGTGATGCCACAGCTGGAGCAGCCGCCACAGGGCAACAAAACTCTGCAGCCCACTAACATGGAGGAGAGTGGGGCAATAGCCTTCCCCACTGCATCCACTCCCTGTTCAGCCAAATAACTCACAAATGAAAAGGAAAAGCAGCAGAGGTCCTTTTCTTCTCTGTTGAATTCCTGTGTGCTTCATTTTCCTCATTTTCATCGACTTCCTCTGAAACACATGATTTTGCCTTACTCTCTCCCGTACCCCCTAAATGCAAGTTGCTGACTTTCTCACCTAGTTCCTCTGTTGTGAGAGTGACCTCATGATCTCCATTTAACAGTAACTACTTCATCCAGTTGGCCAAGAGGAACAGACCTGTTATCTACTATTATGAAAAAAAAAAAATTCTGATCCTGCCACTTCAATTCTGCCATTTTGATCTCACAAAGCATCTTAATGGAGATGCTTTCAGAGCCACGCTGTTGTAGCATAATTGAATTTAACATTGTGAACTTTACCTGAGACGACCAAAGATGAGCATTTTAATTGTTTAACTTCCATTGAACTCAGTGGAAGTTGGATAGAGAAGTCCCAGGACCATTTTTCTGAAATGCGAGACATTGTGGGCCATCATCTTCTGATCTCTACCAAACAGCAATCCGCAATTTGAATGTAACATTACTGATATACCCATGCCATTTCTGTAGCACACCGTATCACAGCCCTGAATTTAGTGTGGCTAGCTGTTACAGCACCATCAAGCTGCATTTAAGGATGAGAAGAGAAAGGAAAAACAACTTTATCCTATGAATCCTTCTGTCAACATAGCAAGCTATAAACCCAAACAACAGGATGACCCCACCCTTGACATTCCTCCAGGAAGACAAAGGAAAGCCAAACTTAATATTTCTAATTACCAAGGAAAACCTCCCACTCTATAACCACCTTAAACCTCCTCCCTGAGTTTTACTGTACATCCTAAGGCAGGGCCTTGGCCCAGCTTTCAACTGAATTATTAATAGGAACAATAGAGGCAATACTTCTCAACTCTGGTGCCTCAAGTTGTTAAACCCATCTAAAGCAATATGACATCAAATATGCTGATTTCAGATTTTCTTCCTGTAGCCAGGGTCTTGTAAGGACATTGTGTTGGATCTTTCCTTTGTTCTGAATGTAGGAAGCACTTCCTTCATAACAAAGTTAGTTGTGTCCCTAGGCCCCAGTGCTCCCCAGTGACAACACCTTGCCCA
>NW_009724433.1:61682-86581 GCF_000703405.1 Apaloderma vittatum
CTGCAAGAGCTGAGACCTTGACAGTGGCTTTAATTACAGAGTTTGGACCCTCTGTGTGACATTGAGATCTCTTTGAGTCTATAGGGTTTGGAAAAATTTGCACCAGCAAGAAAAAAAAATCAAACAAACAATTGCTCTCTTGCTACGTTTTTCCTGCCCTTCACTCCTTCACTCTCTCCCACTCTCAGGATCAGTCTGCTGACCAGCCACCTCCAGGCATTTAGATGGGACATAAGAATAACCCACAGAGCCTGGTGCTGCTGCCCTTTTGCAAGGGGACTCACCATGCAGGCTGGTGCACAAGCTTGGGTGGGTGAGCTGGGTCTTACACAGGTCTAGTTTCTTCCAGAATAAAGTTCCATGAACACTAATTGCAGCAGATCACATAACAGCTTGGTTGCTTCCAATTCACTATGTCAAGGCAGTGAGTTGCATACTCCAGTAAAAAGGGCATGGCTGGGACACACTTCCCACTCAGGAATGGTGTGGGTGGACAGCTGCCCATTTGCCCTGTGCCAGATGTTGTTCCCTTGGCCACTATAAAGCTCTAGAAGAGGGGCAAGAGCACCCAGAGCATATGCCACAGGGCTATGCAGGGGAAAGAGGGTGAGTAACACAGCAAACATCAGGGAGAAGGCTTTCCCGGGGCACTTTAAGGAGATTTATACACACCAGGTAGTCCAAGGAAGTTGCTGGGAGGGAAGCCAAGACTGGAGGAATAGATTAACCATGTAAAGACATTTTATTTTAAAAATGAATGTGTCTCACCCAACAATTTCTCTAATTAAGGAATTATCCCTTTTTTTTAAGTTTAAGAGCCTGTTCTCCTAATGCCAGATTTATAGACTAGAGGTGCTTTTTTTGCCTTTTGATGTGAGGTGATTCCACCTCAAGGTTATGGCTGCTTCAGTTTTCTGTCACATATGGCCAAAAATACAGGTCCTGGCACAAAATTCACCCTGACCCCATCTGGATTTTCCTGTTGGTTCAGTTTCATGTAACTTCAGCTAATAGCAGCAAGACTGCAGAGAAGCCTGAGCACTTCCTTTACAATATCAGCCCGAAAACAATGTCTGCAACCCCCAGAAAAAAAGACACTAGATATGCCAATGAAAGAGGAAAATTGCAAAGGAAAAGCCAAAGGGTGGGTTTATTTGGTTCCAACAGTGGGCAAGAGCTCAGCAACCTGCAGTCTAAAGGGAGGGAAGCAATGTTGCATCTGTCAGAAAATTAGATCAGCTTCTGGGTTACTTCTGCTCCAGGCTGCCTGTGTGCTCCTAAGTGAGGGGTTTCTTTGTGCCTGTTGTAACAGGACACTCACATGTGGTGAAGTGTCTGGGTGCCACTTGAATCAGACAATAATAGCATCCCCTCTCCTTATGGGACATACCTCAGTTGCAGAAGCAGGGGATACCTCCTTCCTGACTTCAGCTAGTGACCATTTTTCCCAGAAGATGAGATGAGCAAAGAATCACTGTATTCAACACTTCACCTGTTTACAGACTTCAGATGGGCACAAGCTCGACCTTTGCTGCTTAGAAAAGAATAACTCTAGGCCTTACTAACACATTTCACCAAGTGTTTTCATCTGCTTTAAAACTCTGAACCTGTAAATCTTTCCCAGCAGAGTGGCAGACCATTTCAGAGATATCACTGACATGTTTGAGAGTTGTCTTGCACATATGAGCTCATTTTTCTTAGTTGTCTTCTGAGGATGCCTAAGAAGCAGGCTTCGCTAATGGCCCATAGGATACAGGTTGAAAACAGCTGCCTTTCCTTGTGGGAGTTTGTTTCAGTTACCTTCTTCATTCAGTCTTGCTTTATACTGACCCTTTTTGAAGCAATACCTGCCTAAATTGCTCAAGTGCTTTGCCACTCATAGGAGAAATTAAATTTAAGCCAGTGAATCTATATTCAATTAAAAAGCTTGAAGATACACCTTGAAGGGTTGATGTAGCAAGCGTAGGAGACAGAAAAGCCATTTACTGGATTATTTAGAAATTAGCTATGCTCTTCTTTTGTCCTGAAAAAATAGTGCGTCTTGTTGCTGGTAACCATCCACAACTGCTGTCAAGAAGGTGAAGCTTTGTAGTGAAGGCAAGAGACTCAGGGGTAGGATGCCAGTGTCATCCTGTACTCTGCCATCCTTCACTGATCTGTAGTGATGCCTTGTGGCTCCTCAGATGGTTCACTTATTAGAACATGGGTAATAGTTAAGTATGTAAATGCTCTGCACAAGCTAACAATAAGACCTATTAAAAATTCAGTTTAACTGTGAGGAACCTCCAACCTTTTTATCTCTAACAGAATTAGAATAAGAGGCTCTGACAGAGACCAGAGCTCTATTCTGCTATTTACTGTACATATAAATAAGTAAATACCCCCCCCCAAACCACTGCAGCATTGGAAAACCCCTAAAACATAGCTAAATGACTTGCCAGAATCAATCCAAGAACAGAAGCAATAGCTTCAGTCAGACAATAACGAAATCACAAGCAGAAATGCTAATGTATTCACCCCACATGAAGTAACGCTGAAGTCACAACAAACAAACATGACAGTTCTTCAGCCAGGCTTGGAGGGACACCACGGATGTGCTCAGAGGTCCTCGGAGGTGCTCCCACGAACACCATTGAAAACACAGTCGCGTTCCTTTCAAGCAGGGCACCTCTCCAGCTCCTCTCCAGTTTACCTATCGCCCCAGCCCGGGGCGAGGCAGCAGCAGCCTTCCTTGGCACAGCAGGCTCCCAAGCAAGAGGCAACCCCGCAAGCCAAAGCCTTAATGGAAGGGCGTTAACGCTAATTGAATCTGAACAGCCATAGTCACGCATCACTTTGCATTTTCTCATGTTAAAATGCAACAGCCATTTGTTAGAGCACTCCTAATGTGTTTAAAATCTTTTCAGGGACAGCTGATGTTTTTTCTAAGCCCAACACTCCCAAGCCACCTAGAACAGACCTGAGGTACCACTCTGCAGATTTCCCTACCCTGAAGTCCACTGCAGACTACAAGTATCTGCCCCTGTAACCCCTGTTAATACCTTGCCGGTTTCTGTATTCGATACCTAGTTTGTTCAGCCTTGAAGAAAACAATGTATAAACAATTAGGATTGAGCATTTAAGAAAGTTTAGATCAGCAACAGCACTTTTTTCTACCTCTTCTGATAGCATAAGGCCAGGTGTTCAGCTGCGAACTGACACAGCTCAGGAGTGTGCCAGTTCTGAACAGTCAGCAGATTCAGCCTTTTTAGATCCAGAGATTGGCTCAATTTCCTGGCAGAAGAGGAAGCTAAACCTGGCAGGTTTTGAAGAAAGAAAATACTACGCACCTAGGTGAGACTAAATCAGCAGGGTCTGTTTGGAGATGCTGGTGAGAACTGCAATAGGAGACAGACACTGACCCGTGAGACAATGACATTGTCAGTGTCAGTAAACATGAAACTGGAAAAAATGCTTTGTGGATGAAAGACCTTATAAATAATAAAGGCACCAAAACCCCTGAGTTTCACTGTTTATGGATGTGATTTCATCAGCTCTGCCTCTGTTGAAATCCTCAGTCATGTTCCCCCCTCCTTCCACCCAGCCTCACAGCTTCCTTTCTGTGGAGAACTCCAAGCACTGAAAAGGCGACCAGGGGCACATACATGTCAAAATCTGCAGATGAACCTGAACTCAGGTGCCTTAAAGTAAGATTTGCCTGGGAAATACTGCAAGATGTAAACTCTCCTGGGAATAAGGAAGATCATCTAATTTCATCATCTTCAGTGGTTTACCTGCCTGATTAATTCAGCCCATGTGTATTATATGTACAACACAGACACATATCGCACTTCTGCAGTAGATCTTGGCCAACTCTCTCACATATCACCTGTGTGAGCATTCTCATTGTTTTACAGATGGGGAAACAAAAACACAGGGAGAGCAAGTAGGCCATCCTAAGCCATGAAGCAAATAACAAATCAACCTTGTACTTCCTCACAAGAAAAGCAACATCAGACCAGGGCTGGGACAGTTCTGTATGCAGAGTTGCAGGTCACTGGGTGAAGAGAGCACAAGGGAAAATTGCTATATTCTTGTCCTATTCTAAAAAGTGGGGGAATTTTTTACCCATCTGTTGCAAATCACGGTCAGAGGGGAGCTGGACCTTTGGTCTGATCTAGTACAGCTGTTACTACGTTCCCTCAGTTTTAGAAATCAACCTGACTCTCCGCATTGGATGAAGACACCCTTAGACTTGGAAGAAGTTCAAATTTAGGACCTTGCTTTAGGAATGTTTTGTATTAAAATGATTTATACGAACACATTTGCTCTTTGGATCCAGCAGCAGCCTGCGATCAGGCCCAGCTTTTCTTAATATTTTGGGCCATAAGCCATCCAGCTTGGGGATTTATTCATCTTAACGTGTTTAGCTTTGTAAGCACAATGCAGTAGTTACTGTTGTGCCTCCCGGCTGCTCTTCCATTTTTTATAAACTCATTTTCTCTGCTAACCTACTTTTATTTTTTTCTTGTAAAGCTGTTTTTAGTCTTCCCCCTGCCCCTCCAAAGCACTGGGATAAAACTGGTCTGGGTGCTAAACACTAGCGACTTGAATAGGCTCCAGATTCTATATCCGGGCTTTGGAAATAATTGTTCCCACTAATCCTTTTGAGTCCACTCCCAATTCCATATATTCAAAGAGCTGTCCCCCCACCACACATACACACCCAGTTGCTTCTGTTCAACAATCAGAGATCATGCATCAGCACATTGTAATTGCTGGTGCCAAGCAGCTCGCGAGACCCCAAGCCCACTAACTGCTTCTGTGCTATGGATGGAGACTCCTCCACCAGCGTCACTTTCCTTCCCATCTTGTCCTCATCCCAGCTACCTGGGAAAAAAACCACAACCAACAATCTTCTATTCCAGCTCAACCCTGCAGCCTGCCAGCTAATTCCTGGATCCCTTCAATTCAGTATCATAAATACACTTAACGAGGGAGTTTAATATAGATTTGGTACGACAGTTATTTAAGCGATACATAATTTATGTTGCCCTGTAGCATAGGAAGCCATGAGCAGTGTCTGAGAGTGAATGGATTCAAGAAACTTGCCATACCGCAGTGCAGAGTGCCAAAGGGGCAAAAGAGTGGGGGAGGAAAGAAAAGGGGACAGCAACCCCAGGAAAGGGGATGCATGAAGGAAGAGAAGAGCTTGTTAGCAGGAAAAAAGAAAAAAGTATGAAAGAGACAAGGTGAAAGGCACAGGGTGAGAAAAGAATGGAGAAGGAGCAGATAGAAGAGGCTGAACGGCAAGAGGAGGAGCTGAACAGAAGATGCAGACAGTTACAGACAGCGTCTGCAGGATAAATATGAGACAAGGAGAAGCACAGAAAGGGAGAAATGGAGAGCAGAGCACACACATTTGATGCGACAAGCAGGTCTCTGCAGGCTGTGAGTGCCGCAGCCAGCCGGGAAGCAGAACCAACTGCCGTGTCAGCCGGAGGGCAAGGGCGAGGAGAGGCATCCCGGCTCTCATGGGGCTCTGCTGCCTCGTGACTGATCCCGTTCCCCTCCCCTGGTCCCCCCTGCCAGCCACAGCCAGGGCACTGCCCGGCTTCCCTCTCCACTTCCAACCTTTCAGCTCTGCGTGGCGTTAGGTTTTGCTTTTAGCCTTCTGCTCTTGCGTGGCCTCATTTTGGGAAGTTGTAGTGAGAATATGAGGCCAGCCTTTCAGCTGAGTAAATCAGCGAGGCTCTAATGGCAGTCTCATCCAACTGCACTTTCATCCCTTCAGTGATAGTAACATCCTGCTTTGGCACCCCTCAGCTTAAAGAGAAAGGTCCTAAGTGCTGCACCACAGTGACATTTCTGCCCAAGAGAGCTTGCCAAGTTTGCTTGCAGGTGTGAGATGAGACAGAGGAGGTGAATAAAGCAAATGGAGAGTGGGAGTTTGGTGACACTAGAGAATATGCATGGTGCTTAGCAAGCACACAGGATCTGTGCCTGCCATTTGTCCAGGCTTCCACTTCCGAAGACGCACTGGCCCTCAGCTCCTGGAAGTTACTTTTTAGTTGGAGAGCTCTCCTGCAAAGAGTTAAGTGTCAGCGAGCCATCTGTAACACTGAGCAGTGACCTGTCACAGCAGTGTAGGAACACCTCAAAGAACGATCTCCATCAGGACTAGTCCTATACATGAGAGAGCCAGAGATACCAGGAAAACACCCCTGATTTATTTTCTGGTATTTATCCAATATGAATTGAAAGCAACACAATCACTTGGCTCTGAACAGGACGCCTAGCAGGCAGGCCAGATGGCTATATTAAAAGGAAAAAAAACATTAAGCAGAACTGGACTAGCTGACAGTCTCCACAGAAGCCAAAAGCAGGAGACTGGCCTTGAACACTCAGTTTTCCTTTTGCCTGCAGCATCCATGACGACGTTTACCATTTCTTTTATTCATGGAATGCAGCCAAGATGCTTGTTGTTATGCCAAATCAGAGGGAAAAAACCACAAAAAACAGTGCCTTTGCCTTCCAGAGCTCACAATACAAGTCATTATTGACTAAAGCATTCCCCACATGTCCCTTTCCTTGCACACGTATGGCGGTGCACAAACCTTCCTCGCTGGCACGTGCGGCTCTGCGAGGGAAGCCCGAGCCGCTGCCTGGGCACATCTCTGGCCATCCCTGTGGTTCCCGGTGCTGCAGGTGACCCTGCCCATGCCCACGCACGGCATGTGGGCCGAAACCATTAAAATTGGTTCCTTTGCTCCTGAGTGAAGTGGTCTGGAGCTGCAGGGAGTGAGCTTTCCTGGAAAAGTAGAGTAGCTAATATCTGTGCACTTAAAAGTAGGAGTATTGATTGAGAGCAGGGCCTTTAATCTCCCCACCTTCTGCCTGTGGAAAGGGAACTGTACTCCTCTCCTACCTTGCAAGACGATGACTCTCTGTGTCTTTTAACCTTCATCAACTGATGTTTACAAAGTACTTCTAAAGCTGCCAACTGGAAAACACTGTGGAAAAATAGCCTAGATTTTCTCCAGTGCCTGATGCCATGTGCGTGTGTGCCTGTATGTGCAGCTGGTTGTTTATCAGCCAGGATGATGGGCATTTCCACACCTACTCCTCCGAATGCGCAGCCTGCATTCACAGCTCCATTTTCTTTGGCATCCTCCAGCATTTTCCTTGGAACTAATGTCCATTAATATAGTTTTCTCCTCGTACATCTCCCTCTGCCAGAGCACTCCCATGAAGAGGATTATCATTCTCATACTTGTGAGCCTCATGCTGTCCCACTGTCTTTTTCAGGCTGCCCTCCCCTGGGGATAAGGTCACAAAACTCAAAGCACACAGATTTGCAATTATATCTGCTCTGTCAATTTTTTTTTTTCCTCTGAAAAATAAGACGAGAGAAACCGTAGGGTTTTTTGGTGTCTCTTTTTTTTTTTTTTTTTTTTTTTTTGGAAATTGTCCAAATCACGTTAAGAAAGCTCTGTTCTCCCCTCACCCCAACATTTGCAAGCTTTGGAGAGAAACATTTAGATGAACCACCCTCTAAAAATTTTCAGAAGAAAGTAGCTATTTCTTGTCAAAATAAATGCATAATAGAAAGCAAACAATTTCCCTTGAAAACTAATTTCAGTGGAAATTTTTCAGGTCCCTTCAGTGAGCTGTGGAGTTCGGCATGCCCCCTGGTGCTGGAGCCAAGTTTCGCAGGCCCTGGGACCTGCCAGCTTCCTACAGCTGAACCTGAGATTTAGTTTAAAAAGAAAAAGTAAATCAACAAATAACCCATGCTTGTGGTGATATTCATCCTTCTTTCTGTAAGAATTCCCACAAAAATTAAAAATAACAACAGAAGTGAGAGTTAAGTACCTGAGTGTGTTTGTGCTTTGAGTAAAAATAAAGCCTCTGACTTAGAATGGGTGCCTCGCTGTGACCCTGTAGTGACCTGTATTGCTGTGCCGTATTTACATGAAAGGAAGCAAAAAGGGGATTTGGCTGAGGTCAGGCTGAAGCCAGCAGAGTCTTTGGAGAAGAGGCTGCCTTATATGGAAAGCCAAGATCCAGAAATGGGACATGGTAGCTGAGCTCCATCACCAGTTCAGTCATTGCTGTGGTGTGCCTGGGCTTATTTTAAAAGTCCTGGTATCGCTGACCTTAAAAAGCAGGCAATAGTGATCCATCCCCATTTTGGGAAAGTGCTGCACCCTGGCTGGCATTGTTTTCCAGCAGACAGGCTGGCTCTGCAACAACACTTGCAAGATGAACTTGGCCTCTGACTGCCAGATCCAGGTTTCCTCTCCTTGATGCACTACAGAGAAGAAAAGACAACAATCCCTGCTAACAGAAGGGGAACTAGAAGTCACTAGAAAGACACTAGCTCTAGCCTGATGACATAAATCTCCTTGATGAGCCTTCAGGTATGTCCTGTGACTTGATTTAAGGCTCTGTTTGCCAAAAGTGAATCATTTAATCTCCCAAGCGATCCCATGTAATCCCCCACAGCTGGCCTGGCCTTCCCACTGCTGGGAACCCTGAGCTGCTTGTGAATCAGCTCCTGAGCCCCAGCAGTTCACAGGACCGAACTTTAAGAGAAAGCAAAAGCAGAAACAGTCCCACTTTGAAAAGCTAGGCATACAGTGCGGCAGCTCCAGAAGTGCCACAGCCGTGTGTTCATGCCTCACAGATGCAGTGGTTAGCTAGTGACAGCTATGGCACCAGGCATCCCAAGCAAAGTCATCCTCTGGCATTAACTGAAACGCCAGGTCTCTGAAGACTGTTGGTTTGTTTAAGTCTCTTGCTATTTGAGACTCCAGGCTTGCATTTGCAGCTGCTGGACTAGACAGAATACTTTGTAAGTGCCAAATCCACAGAGGAGCTGGATTTCTCTAACTGGCATCTTAAGAACTCCTGCAAACTGCTTGATTGCTTAGCTGCCTAAATGAAGGCTTGGTGTCTAATTTGCACAATCCGTTAACCTTTTGGCCACCTTTGTGGATCTGCTAAGCCTGGGCTGACAGAACTTTGAAACAGGAATCAGAGTTTTCCATAGCTCGTTGCAAGGGTTTCCCAGATCCAGTGACTCTGCACTGGTGAGCGGTGGCCGTCTCTGCCTGTGATATCATGTCCCAAACAGGGGGACATGCAATTGCACTCATCCACACAAGAAAAGCCCATGTGAAGGCTGTCTATTTTCATCACTTAATCATCTGGGACACAGAGCTCACTAGATCACAACTTTGCCTCACT
Organism: Apaloderma vittatum; assembly: GCF_000703405.1. Taxonomy (NCBI): domain Eukaryota; kingdom Metazoa; phylum Chordata; class Aves; order Trogoniformes; family Trogonidae; genus Apaloderma; species Apaloderma vittatum. The sequence goes on from NW_009724433.1 coordinate 70,914, forward strand.
TCACACTCAAGGTAAAGAAGCATGGGGGCAGCTCAAAAGGAGTATGTGTTAGAGGAAGTGTTTTCATTCAACAAGAGCTCATGACTTGCTTTATTTGTCTGCACATAAGCACCTGGGAACAAATGTCTTAGCCTCCTTGTACCAGTCACTCATTTAACAAAAGCTCTGTCTTCTTTGTACAGTGTCCTTGTTCTCACACCCTTAACTCATCATTACACAGAGATAAACTATCAATGCCCAGCCTTGTGACGCAGCAGGGATGGCTGACTCTTAAGGAATAAGGAAAAAAACATGTGAAAGGGACCAAATCTCCAACCTTGCACCATTTGGCATAGTTACCACTCTATTGCAACAGGACCAGGTGCTTTTAAGTCAACTAAAAGGGGGTAGTAACTGAATATAGGTTTTTAAGATGTGAGCCCAGAATCAGAACTTTTGCTGGCTTCCTTTCCCCAGGACACCTCTGTTCTGCCCGAGACACCAGATAGTAACTTTTCTCTAGACTTTAACTTTTATTTCCTTCTAATATCTTTTCATTTCTATCTTCCACAGCAAGAAATACATGTTTTGCAAAATAGCCTCTTAACCACAGTAACTTTACTATTAGAAGCTACAAGAATTACAGTCTATAAAGTGTATATATATATGTACATATATGTATGTATGTACGTATAAGATAATTCCCAAAAGCACTTTCCTACCCCCAGGTGACCCCTTAGGGATCACAGTTCACCGGCACTTCAAACTGAACACAGCCCTTCCTGCTCTCTTTTTAGTACGCATCTTTCTCACATGAGGGTGGTTGCTGGCACAGGTCACAACTGCCTTCCAAAACTCAGTCCCAATTTCAGTATGAGACACACACACATGCAGTGCTCTCCCAGGATTACCAGCTTTGCCCACACTCCCACTCTGGCATAGAAAAAGCCAACTCTTGCTCAGGGATGCACAGAGAGACCAGAGACAACAGCATGAAGCACCAACCATAACCCTTTCCTAGTATCATGTTTTGAGCAAAGACTACATTTTGTACTTTATCTGGTACAAAAGGAACAAAATAGGACTTACCATTTGATACAGGCACAGCCCTAACTCCAGTATGAAGAAATCTCTTTTACTACTTTCAGCAAAAGAGGTCACCTCAGGCCCACTCCTGGGCATTATCTCCAGGTTTAAAGGGTTATCCATCAGACAGCACTGAAGGCAAGGTTGCCAGTCATCACTACAGCTGACAAAAGGCTGATGACCCAGAACTAAAGCCTGTCTGATATATGGAAGTGTTGTTTTTCTTTCTTTTTAAGAAAGAGCATAGCCAGCTGAAGATACAACCAAATCTTTTGTTATTGTTGCCTTTGCTGGTGACTTATTACCAGGTGATGACAGTCCAGATGAATTGAAAACTATTGTCCTCTTTTCCATCACTTGGGTCACGACAGCTAACAGGTGGACTCATTTAAGAGAGATATCGGCAGACAGCTAAAGGCAGCCAAACAACCTACAGCTTGCAATTAGGTTAAAGGCAATCAGGTGATTTACCCCTTGTAAATAACTGTTTCTTTCCACTGACAAAAAATGTGCCTGAATGATTGAAGTTAGGTGTGATGTATCCCATCCCCTGTCTCAGTGCATTTCAGTACCTGATGTTTTGAAGAAATAGTGCCCTTGGTTTCAGTAATGAAAATGTGGATTGTCCCATCTGCTCTAGCATCTTCCCTAAGAGGGTAGCCAGCAAAAAGTGTTCAGAGCTGATATAAAGCCTGGCCACCAACAGCCCTTTGAACACCCAACCCAACGAGAACATCTTCTTCTAATCCCTGTAAGTTTGAGGCTTGTCCGTGCCCTGAAGGAAGAGAATTTAATATTCCTTGCAAAATCCCTGGCTCTGGGTAATCTATGTTATTGTAACTCTGGACAAGCTTATTTTCCACAAAAATACCCAGTATTTTTCTAACCTCGCTGAGCTCTTGATCACCACAAATATCTTGTGCCTATTAATATCATGAGGTGACTGTGAGGGGAAACTGGGCACTCCCAACACATTTAAAACACGCAACTTTTGACTCTCTCCCAGGCTTTCTAGATAAACTCCGTGGGGAGGCAGCAGCTCGTTCAACACAGATGGATCTGTTGGCTTAGCAATTGTACCAGTTCATGTGATTTCTTCTGTCTCCCCAGGGTGTGAATCCTCACCTCCGGATTAACGGGCCGATGAACATCAACCACTACGCAACGAAGAAGAGCGTGGCGGAGAGCATGCTGGACGTGGCGCTGTTCATGGCGAACGTCACACAGCTGAAAGCGGTGCTGGAGCAGGGGCCTTCCTTCCAGTACTACACCACCCTCATCGTGCTCATCAGCGTCTCCCTCTTCTTCCAGGTGATGATTGGGATTCTCCTCATCATCACTGGTAAGGTGGCCACCAAGGCGCATCCACCCTGACAGGGTGCTGCAAGGGTAGAGCACCCCATAGCTTGGCTGGCATGGGAGTGGGAGATGCCTCTTCCCTCAAACCACTCCCCTCTGGCTCCAACCAGGGCTGAGGGAGTGTTGAAGACAGTTTCATGTAGGCAGTGGGGAGGTCTGTGTTACTGTTTTTCAAAGTGGTGAGGAGAGTGGGTTTTCTTCTCTTGCACAACAGCTCTGAGCATTACTCCTCCTTCTCTTCCCCACTGCTGAGTCCCTGTCATAGGGAGAGAACTGAGTTTTGGGCTTCTTGCTGCCCATCCTCTAATGTGCCCCTTCATGCAGCCCCTGCATATACTACATTTTATCTGTATCTTCCACCTCTCTTAGGCTGGGGCCTAACAGAACAATTTGGGTAGAGATATTTCATGTGCTAACCTCATATTTAACGAATCCCCAGTTATCCTAGTGCTGTATCCTAGTGTATCCTGTATGACAGATAGTACATTAACACTAGCCTTTCAGACAGGCTTGCCCAGTGCTCCATCTGATACAGGAGTTGCTATATTTCAGCCTCCAAGAGATGCTCAGTATTAAAAGTCTGCAGAATGCTGCCTTCTCCTGTATATCCTATGCATTTTTTTTATGTGGCTCATCAGATCAGAGGCGTTGGGAAATCTTGTGATGTGTTCCTTTCCCAGCCACCCACCCGTGGCAGCGTTGGTGACTGGAGCCAGCTGTGAGGAGAAGGGGGTAGGGGGACCACAACTGAGGGCAGGGAGTCACCAGGCTGCCATTCTCATGGCTTTTACTGGCCAGACAACCCCAGTAACTGGGGCATTTCTGTGTCTGAACTCATAAATGCCCATCAGCCAGGGCTGATCCCTTTCGTGTACCTAGTAGTCTAGGGGTGAGGACGGGGTTGATAGCTGTGCCAGCACGTATGTGAGATCTGGGCGTCAAGGAGGAACTGGGCAGGGAGTCACCAGGCTGCCATTCTCATGGCTTTTACTGGCCAGACAACCCCAGTAACTGGGGCATTTCTGTGTCTGAACTCATAAATGCCCATCAGCCAGGGCTGATCCCTTTCGTGTACCTAGTAGTCTAGGGGTGAGGACGGGGTTGATAGCTGTGCCAGCACGTATGTGAGATCTGGGCGTCAAGGAGGAACTGGCCTCATAACAATGCCCATCAGCCAGGGCTGATCCCGTTCGTGTACCTAGTAGTCTAGGGGGGAGGACGGGGTTGATAGCTGTGCCAGCATGTATGTGAGATCTGGGCGTCAAGGAGGAACTGGCCTCATAACCAGGGTGCAGTGTTGCTGACCTTGTCCCCCATGTCACCCAGCCTACCTCTGCCACGTCCCATGGCCATGTGGTGGGAGGAGGACACATGGCACATGCCTGGCTACTGTGCAGCAGTAATTTGGCTGTTCAGGGCTGGCCTGTTGGAGGGCTGTGGCACCTCCATGACAAAACAACGACATGACATTAAAAAAATATGGTTTTTTCTCTGTTCTGTCCCCCTCTGTCATCTGAGAGTAAACTGCGGCCGCTGTAAGGTCCTGGGATTATTTCTCCAGTTCTGTGGCTTCAGTGCCCAGGGGCACCGTGGACATTCACCAGGAAGGAAAGGCTTGCAGGGACTGGGGGACTTGCAGTCAAGCTACAGATCTCCCTTTCTTTTTTGCATTGTATTGCATAGCTCGTTTGAACCTGAATGATGTTGCAAAGCAACCCCGCCTGAATATACTCAACAACGCTGCCACAGCCCTCATCTTCATCACAGTCATCCTCAACATCTTCATCACAGCCTTTGGGGTGCAGAAGACTGGCCTCTACCCTACCAGGAATTTTCGACCTTATTAAGTCACAGGACAATGAAGCCAGGTATGAAAGGGGTGAGTTTCCATCACTGCCACCCCCTGGATGGGCTCTCAGTCTCAGAAAACATTGCAAGGTGGAGAAGGCAAAGCTGCACAAATTAACAAAGCCTTTCCAGAGGCACATTGTTGTCCCACAAGTATCTGGGGGTGTTGAACAAGTTCCCTCGGTGGAGGAAGATTTCTCCTTGCTTGGTCTTTAAAGCAAGAACACTAAATATCCCAACTGCTGAGATTTATCAGCAGCAAGTGGTTTTCAGAAGGCTATAGACCTTACACTAGATACAGGGAGCAGCTGTGGACAGGAGATAAATTTGGGAAAGAAAACTAGGTGTGTTCTGGGAGGTACTCAAAGATGGCAGCGTTATCTGAGAAGAAGAATAGGAAGGTGCTGACAAGGTGGGTCTGAAAGAGCTTGTCACAACAGCCAATGTGGTTTGGCAGGGGCTGTTTTAAGAATCTAACTCTCATTTTTAAGAGATAGTCTTTGAAAAGAAGTCCAACCAAATGCTTGGATTCCTATGTCAGGTCAATGAGGAAATGACATGTTCTTAAGTCAAAAGTCCTTTAGGTCAAGAAGCACTTGCTTACATGCCCTGCAATGTGTAAACATAGTTTAAATGCAATATACTGGAGCAATAGCCAGCAAGAAAGCTTGACAGACACGTGATAAGATGAGGGAGGATGCAAAGGCCAAAAGCCTCTATACAACCACTGCTGGTTTGGGATCCAGAAGGGTGAGAGCGCTGAAGAGCAGCACCCCACACCCATATGAGTGGCCATGGCAATGAGCGACCCGTTACGCCGCGATGGCTCCTCTCTGCCCGTGCACCACGGAGGAGCCTGCTGCAACCTTACCGCTGCTTCTTGTCTTCCCTGCAGGACCTGAGCAGCGCGGCTGGCGGGAAAAGCTCTCCTCTACATTTTCACTGACCTCAGCAGTAGCCCGATGATGAATTCAGAGAACTGGGTCAATCTTTCAAAACTGTGTGTGTGTGTCATGGTATACCGGTCCCTTACTGTAAGGCTTCTGCAGTTCTGAGGGGGTGAAAACATTGCCTTCGAAAGCCAGAGCAAACTTTGCTAAAGAGAGCTGCAGGAACAGTAGCAGGTACACAATTTCAAAGCACAGTTCTGTAAATCTCTCTTATTTTAGTTGCCTGCTTCATATAGTCAATATTGGCTCATTTTGTAGAGAAGACTGAGCAATTTACTTTGTAGGCTACATAAACAAGGAAAAATCCAGCTGTTTTATCTGAAGCATAAGTTGCCATACTTAAATCAATGCCATCTAATAGTGTACCTCCACAATTCTGGAATGGATTTCTCAAACTGAAAAAAAAAAAAGTTCTCATGGGAGGATAGGTAAGTGTGTGTATGTCAATGTAGCTAAAACCAGCTCAGATGTTTTCCTATTTTTTTTAAAATTAAATGCAACACAGTTAAGAGAACAGACAGGTATTTCTAGCATTGAAAAATCAACAATAACAGAAAATAGATATTATGGTCTGATGTCATCATCAGGGACCTATCAGGAATGAGGTCAGAACAGCTTGATAATATTTATAAGCAAATTAAAATACATTATACATAAGGAGACACTCTAGGCTTATTGCCACAATGGGAAATGATAGGTGCATCGTGTATTACTTTATTAAAAAATCACCATTATAGTTTAAGGTCTTAAAACTAATATAAACGTTTTTAAATACATTATTTTTATATGGGCAATGCTGGTAATTATCTTGTATTAGAACAGTTTGCTTCCTTAAGAAAAGTCTTTGAATTATTGATTTTTCAGGTTTTTTTGAACGAGCAAAACTTTTTGATCTTAAATCTGTAATTCTGTAGTCATGCTAAAAGTAACAGTATTTTAATAGCCCAGTGTAAGCCTATTCAAATCATTACATGCTTTTCTGATTATTAAATGATTTTTTTCATTGTATGGCAGAATCAGAGTTTCATATGGACTTTTTGTTTTCCATACTCTTGCCACAACTGAGAAAGAAATGTAACAAAAATGTCCACATATTGATCTTCAGGAGCTACTGGGAGCTCAGAACACTTCAAAAAATGAGATAAGGGCAGATTTCATTTGCAGTCTCTATTTGACTGTGCACAACTAAATTTCTGTTTGAGTTACAGGTGGTGCTTTTTTCTGGAGAGAGCATGAATGATCTTGCCTACGAAGGCTGGCGGGTAAGGCTACAAGCCACCAGCAAATGACAGTGACTCTTTTTGCAGCTGAAGGAAAGTTACATAGAAAGAGTAGGGTGGAAAATGCCTGTTATGTATTTACCGGAACGTAACTCAACAAAGCTGAGCACAGCCTGAGATCTCTCTGGTGAAGTAGGTAAAGCCTTGTCCTCCACTTTCCCCAGGGGACGGCAGGTCTGGAGTGACACTGACTTTATGCTTGTCTTGGTCTCTTCTGAGACCAACAGCAAACAGAGGTGAGTGTTTCCAGGAAACCTCCGAAGTCATGTTCTCCTCTAGATAAAGACTTCACTGTAGAGGCAGCAGAACTAGTTCTAGCCAATGCAAAATCATCAGTTAAGGGATTTCAGCCACTTACTGGCCAGTTGGGTTCATGAAAAGGCAAAAAATTATGCATCCCATGTGCAGATGCCAAATCCTGTGACTCACTGCTTCACAGAGCAGGAGGCAAAGCAATTAGCATCGATGACTGAATAAAAAGAGAGAAAAAAAAATAGAAAAGTTTCATCTGGGAAAGCAGCGGTGAAGGGAATTTCATTGCCAGATCCAACATCATCATCTCAGAGAGCTGCCAAGTCAGGTACGGCTGCGTGCAAGCCTGCCCGAGCAGAGAGGGCTTCACGTCACCCAGCCCAGGCCAGCAGAAGACCGACAGTGCGCTGGAATGCTTTTCCCCCATTTCTCATTATGATGGAATCAGTCTCATTAGTAACCTTGGCTGCCTTTTTCTCTCTCCATGTCTGATTCCCATTTCTGCCAAGCTTTTTATACTCAAAGGAAACACAGTTGAAGTGAAAAGAGGCCAAACCTGAATTTAAATAAGCAGTTGCGGTAAAAGAGCTGACCTCCCATTTGTGTTGGCCGTGCCAAGCACTGAGCTCAGGTCTAGGCTCTCACATGCGGTCTTCTCCAGGATTTGTCCCCTGCTTGCAAGAGGGACCACTTCTCTGCATTCTCTTGTGAAAGTACTTGTGCTTTCCTGTCCAATATTTCTACCTTGTTTCACATGCTAAACCCAGGAAGACAGGAGAAAAATTGTTTTGTTGCCATACCACTTTCTATATAGGGACTGAAACGGGTCTCACTCTGGAATAACGTGGTTCACTGCAAAGCTCTCCCTGGCTTAGGCAGAGTGACCTGTCTCTCTGGTATTGCCTACGCCTTCAGATACAGGAAGACAGAAGAGCAACACCTGGTTTCTAATCCTAGCTGCATGGTGATGCAGGTTTGAGTAACACACGGACAGAATTGAGCTCTTGTAGGAAGACAATGTATTTATAAAACATGAGGGAGAATCAGTGTATCCCCCCAGCTCTAACAGAGAAGTGGCCCAGGAGTCGTCTTGAAGGCACAGGGACACTTTAAGGCAGGTAATTCAAAAGTACAATTCAGATTTTTAACACAAGGCATCAGTGTCTTAAAAACAGTCAAAATCAGACATTCGTAGGCAATGAGGTGAGATGTTCATACCCGGCAAACATTAAAGACAATGACAAAACAGGTCACATTATAATTTTCACACAATATATGTCTCTCAGAATAAAAGCCAGCCTTTCTTCATTCCCTTCGCTGACCTACAAATCAAGTGTCAGTCCCACAACTCAGAGTCCTGAAGACAGAGTCGGCGTTTGTGGGCAGATCCCCATTGCCATGTACCTTGTGCTTGGGGTCCCAGAGTTCCCAGCCTGGCCACATCCTGCCTCAGGGAGGTCTCTTGTGCAGCATGACCCATCATCTCCCCAGCTCTCTCTAGCCAGAAAGCTCCTGGAGCAGCTCCCTCCTGCCTGCCTGATGCATAGGAAATCCCACACAACCCATTTCCTCCTGCTGCCAAGGCAGGACACATCCAGGATATGTAGGAAAGCCAGAAACTTGGGGCAGATTTCACTGCAAAGTCAGGTACAGCTTCCAAAAAAGATCCTGGTGACAGAAAGGAGATTAACTGCTGGGGAGAGCCAGCTTCCCAGCCCTGGTGAAGCAGGTTCCCTCTTGCTCTCCGGGAGCCATGCTGGACCAAGAGAAGAATCCTCCTCGCAGCAGCAGTGCACGCCATGCAACACTAGTGACGGGGCAAGCCACCTGCGAGTCAGGGATCACGGTAGCCTGGCCACTCCCCTGGATGGCCACATCCTTGAGCTGCAGGGCTGTGGGTGCCTTGCTCCCTGCTCTTCCCCTCTTTGTGATTCTCTCTGGGGAGAAACACTGTTGGTTGTTTTGGAAGAGGGGCAGCAGCCTCAGAGCAAAGCCCAGTGCCACTCCTGCAGGATTTGCTGCTGGCCGGCAAGGTGGGGAGCATGTGGCCCCTTCTCTCCCTACAACCCACAGCAATCTTTGGGCATGTGGGCTGGAAGGCATCTTTTGTCCTTATGGGCTCTCTCCAAGCTCCACCATGGAGTCTGCCAACTAGTGCCAATTACTATTAATCATGTTTGCTACTGCAGAGCTTAAATGCCAGCTAAAAATCCCCACTGTGCTAGAAAGGGAAGCACATTTGTGACAGCAACTTTGACAGTGGGGATACTGGCCATCAAGAAACTGGACTGAAACCCACTAACTCCTGACATCTCCACCAAGGAGACCTCACAAGACAAACAGTTCTGCTTGCCACTGGCCTGGGCTACCACATGGGAAGGAAGGAGCACAGTCAGAGCTAAAGCATGGGGGAGAAGTCCTGAAATTCCGCTGGTAGTGCTGAAGTGAGGGCTGCACTCTATTTTCCAGTCCTGTCTTTGCCTACTGTCCTCTTTGGTGAGGAAGAGAGGTTATTCGTATCATTTAAGCCAAGGTAGTTACCTTCTGGATGCACGTAATTCTTGCCAGTGTCTCCAGTTGAATATCAGCTGCTAACTTTAGGTGCTACAGACCACATCTAAGCCAGATGTGAAAGAACACGGTATGAATAACCCTTCCTCCCATTATCTGCATTAATCCATACACTGAATCCATATTTTCTGCAAAATGGGCACCATTCTCTGCTTTGTGGGGCCAAACAGCTGGGTCCTGCTAACGCCTCACTGTGTCCCGTTGCTGGCCCTCCCCGCCAGCCTCTCCCCATTCCACAGGGATTGCGTGCCAGAGCCAGCCCGGACAGGCTGCAGAGGTGCAGTCCTGGGGCCTGGAGAGCAGCTCACCTGCACACTCGCAGGGTTGTGCCTGTGTTTGAGTGAAGTACAGGCTCTGACATGCACTGAGAGCACGACTGACGCTGCACATTCCAGGCAGAAACAGGACTTATTGCAACATTGCATCATGTGGCTCTAGCTTCCTGAACTCCTGTAACACATTTTTTTTTTAAATAATGTTGACTGTTGTCAGCCTCTTCCTTCTCACCCCAACAGCAGCGTTTCATTTCTTAGTCTTTGTATGAGGAAAAGACTTTCCCTCAATAAAAAGACTACTCTGGCTTGGGCAGAAGGCTAGGGCTGCCCCTTCCAAGATATTCAGTGTCTGCATTCTAACAAAGGCCCTGTGGACTCAGTGCCATGGCCACCTCTTATGTACCTCTCACCATAGCCACACACATTGCACAGTGAAACTTTTTGAAATCCGGCTGGCTTTTTCTGGCTCTATCAGTGACAAAACCTTGACTGAGACAAGCAGATGATTTGACAACATTTCTCTCTCCTGTGCCAGAACTGCATGTTCAGTTTTCTACTGCAATGGTGGAACTTGATGGACTTGTCAAGCACTGCTGAATTAATAATAAATGAATGTCTATTCTGAACTGGCATCCACTCCATCAGCATAAAAAGCAAACAGCTTGTATCCTGCATACCTCCATTGCTCACTTCCCAATATCCCCCTCACAGAACTGGGTGCCATGAGCAGCTTCCTATGTCACGTTCTGCCCTGAAGCTTGGAACCAGTAGCAGCCTTTCCAGCACAGTATGGGGACACTGAAGCTCCAGTGTAGAGCACTGAGTGTGATGGGATTTCTCGGTTTCTATAGTCTTATAAAACGGTTACGGGGTAAAAAAATCTTGCATTACATTAATGGGAGTTTTAGGTGGTGAGATTTCCCTGTAGCATCAGGCTGGCTGCAGGCAGGGCCTCTTTCCACAGTTCTTGGACTAATGCCAGCACGGGTCTGCCCATCCTGTTATTCACTCAACTCTCTTCTGTCCTCACTGTTCTTTGCACTCGGTGTACATGCCAAGGCCTGAGGCCACCTCCTCCGTACTGGGCCAGAGCTCCCAGGGCTGTTCCAGAGATGAAGCACCAACAGCTGTGCTGGTTCTTCAACCAAAAAGCCTCCTCTGCACATAAAAGTCAAACTATGACAAGACATAACCGTGAGGCCATAACTTATTAAATTAACCTTTAGATGCTGCATAAATGTACAGGATATAGAGAGCAGAATACTCTCCACTTTTTTTCTGACAAAATCACAATATTTCAACTAATAAAATATTGCCACTTCTTCCCTGCTAGGGTTTCCCTGATATTGTTAGGACAAACACATGTCTGTCAGATAAGGCTGCAAAGTTCCTCCTGAGATGCCCTCCTAGCTTCTGTGTATAATTGCTCCACTATCCTCAGGCAGTGGACCAGTAATTTAGGTGGAGTTGTAAGATCAACTCTTCCCACTTTGCCCAGCTACAGGCAAATGTGGCTCTCATAAGTGAAGCGTACTTGCATCTCCATCCATGGCCCACAGTTTGCTGAATATGAGCACAGTTCATTCGTAAGGACTCACAGAGAAATGCCTAAGCACCAGCAGCCTGAAGTGCCTATCAGCTCCTGCACATCCAGATTTCCTTGGGTCAGCACATGGGCATGTGGACACAATACAGTTCACAGAACTTATTTTGGTCCCCTGTCCAAAAGCATGGATACCAGAGAGATGGGCAGGGAGGGGAAATAGGGAGGGTGGTTTTATTTTTCTTTTTTTTTCATTCAAGTATTGAAAGAGAAGATGTGTTACTCTAAATAAACCAGTCTGGGCTTAGCTGGGATTTGTGTTTGTTTGGTTTGCACCATGCAAGACTCAATGGGAAATATGGCACCTCTCCCACTGTACCATCCGCCAGACTGCATGGCAGGAAATACAAGTCTTTCACTCGTCAACGTCTGCCCCGCACGCCTTCCCAGCAAGACACAGATCCCACGTCTTGGGTACAACAGTTCACAAGAGAAGCTCCTGCTCCCCTAGCCTAACTGGCCCTTCCTCATCTCTGCCGTCCCATGGGAGGGCTCTGGAGGCAGAGGAAGAGTTTTTGTGCTCGGCTGCGTGCCTCGACAAAGTGCACGTCAAGACGAGACAGTGGACGGTGCTGCCGAGCAGCTTTGGGGTTTGAGGTCACAGTGTCTTCAGCTGGCGCCGGTTCCACATGCCCCGCTTTGAGTGATACCAGTGGAAAAAGTTTCTCAGCGAGAGACGCTCCACTTCCAGCCCGGCCTGCAAGATCCTGGCAGAAAGGAGAAGGGTAGACTTAGGGGAAAGCTTGATCACAAAGATATTGGGGGACTCAGCCCCAGGAAATCTCTTTTAAGTTGTGCTGTTATCAAGAGACTGAAATCAAATTGAAGAGCCCAGAATAGCTCAGGGGTATATCATATCCGTAAGCAGTCACCTAATGACACTTGCTGAGTATTTATTCAACCCTGAGAGCAGGACTGGTCAGAAGCAGCCTGCACACACCAGCTTAGGAGGAAAGACAGCTGGCAACATGAAATTGCTTGGGATGCTAGACTCTTCTGCAGTCATCTGACAGGAAAGACAGGCCCCCAAACCTAGAACTACAAACCCAGAGGCCTAGGATTTGTACAGCACAGATCCCTCATCCTAAACCCATCAGAAATTGTAACTGTGTATTGTGATCTTTAAACGTCTCCTGAGAGTTGTTCTTCTGGGCAATTTCTGTATGTGGTATGGGAAGTCTGACGGACCCAACTTGGACCCACAGTTCACTGCACTGCTTGGAGGGGACAAAGTCTTCACAATCACCAGTGCCTGATCTGCCTGTAGCCAAACAGCAGTGTGGCTGGAAGGCACCAGGAAATGGCTCCTCTCTTCTTTTATCAGTGGCCATAGCAGTGTATCTTGGGTCTACTTGCCTACTGGGTTTGAGGTCAGGACATGCTCAAAGTCTCTCGCTGACCAAGTTTATGGTGGCATTAGTCACCTCAATCTCCTCACATCCCCGCTCCTCTGGTCATTGGTCCTCCAGGATCTAATGGGTCTTCCCTCCCGAGTGCATGAATGATGACAAAGGCTGCCTACCTGTCCAGGAGTTCCCAGTCCTCTCCTCCCCAGCGGTCCCGAAACTCTTTTGTGTTCATGCCTCCAATCTTGTCCAGGTCAGACTTGTATATGCCCAGGAGACCAAACCCATTCACCTCCCAGTAGCCTGAGGACAGCACAAAAGAAGTACAAGTATGTTGGTGCTCTGAACCATTGATGACTCCAGCGGGGCTGCCAGAGTGAGACTAAAGCTACTTTTAGCACAACGTTGACACCAGAGAGTCAACTCGGCGCCAGGGCAGAGCCAACAATACTAAGGCTTTGGGACATGAGAAAGGCTTGCGCACAAACAGCATGGGCTGTCCTATGAGCTTGTTAGCAGAACATCTCTCATCTCCTGTCTGGCAACATAGTACCTAACGTACCTGGACTCTCCCAGCTTCAAAGGGTTGTCCCTGTGCCTGCATGGCTCAGGGTGGCCATCTCTGTCTAAAGGAAAGCCTATGCTCAGATGACCTGTGCCACTTTCCTCCCCCTAACTTGGGTTGGTTTCTTTCATCTCCAGCCTACCAGATCTCCTCAGGACAGGCTGCGCCCCCTAAGAGAGAAACAGACAGAAGAGAGTAAAGGAAGGGTTTTCTAAGGTCCTCAAATCCATAGAGAGCTGTAGGAGATGATCAGGAGAAACATCATATAAAGGGTCCCTCTGGCTCTTTGATCATAGAATCATGGAAACATAGAATCATAGAAGTGTGTGGGGCTGGAAGAGACCTCTAGAGATCTTCTAGTCCAACCCCTCCACCAGAGCAGGATCCCCTAGGGCAGCCACACAGGAACACATCCAGGCGGGTTTTGAAAGTCTCCAGAGAAGGAGACTCCACAACCAGTCTGGGCAGCCTGTTCCAGCGTTCCATCACCTTCACAGTAAAGAGTTTCTCCTCATGTTGACATAGAACTTCCTATGTTCTAGCTTACACCCATTATTCCTTGTCCTAGTACTGGGCACCACTGAAAAGAGACTGCCCGCTTTCTCTTGACACCCACCCCTCAGATATTTATACACATTAATAAGGTCCGCTCTCAGCCTTCTCTTCTTAAGACTAAGCAGCCTCAGTTCTCTCAGTCTCTCTTCACAGGATAGATGCTCAAGTCCCTTAATCATCCTTGTAGCTCTCCATTGGACTCTTTCCAGTAGATCACTGTCTCTCCTGAATTGGGGAGCCCAAAACTGGACACAGTATTCCAGATGTGATCTCAAACTCTGGGTACCTGACACTGTTAAACACTGTCCTATGCCTAGTGCACTCCCATCTAGTGGCCCTGGAAGCACCTTAAGGTCCAGACCCTGACAGCACCAGAGGAACAAATGTAGAAGTGACAGGCACTCTTCTTCCCCCATTTCCCCAGGTCTGAGCCGAAGAGGCTCCACTCCCTCTTACCGTCAGGCCGCTGTGGGGACATGCCACAGTGCAGCCTCATGACCATGGGTGCAAAGGCCATCTTGCCTTCCACGCAGTGCTTCCGGATCGAATCAATGACTCCAGCTGGGAAGTGGATGTGGAGGTCGCACAGGAAAATGATGCTATGTGGGTCCTGGAACCAACCACAATAGTTGGGGAAAAATAAAAAGGTTGACTTTAAGTAAGTCTTTCCTGAGGGGCAGGAAGACAGAGATATGGGAGTGACTTAAAGAACCATTCACTGCCACATCAGAAACTGTGATCCTAGGGGCTGGCAAAATGGCCGCTGAGTGGCTGTTAAATGATGAGGCTGAAATACTATGACCCTGGCAGAGCCAGTATCACAAAGCTGCTACTGCCAATTTCCCTCCTTCCTGATAGTCCCAGTAGGTGGGCCAAGAACTGAATGGCTCACAGCCTCCTCAGAATGAAAAGTGGAGGGATGGGAAGCACATTTACATTTTATCTGGTCTGCTAGACTATTCCCTTCCCTGAAAACCAGCAAGTTCAGTATGAAAGGCAGAGGTAACACCAGACATATACTAGAAACTTCCCTGTCCACCCCAATGTCCCCCAGGCTTACCGTCACAAGGTCTATCCCCGCCTGCAGCCCAGCAGAACGCTCAAAATTCCCTGTCAGCTTCAAGTACCGATAGCTGGGGGTCAGATGGGAAAGAGAAGTTCAGTGCATGCATGCCGGTGAGCACAGAAAGCACCACCAGCAGCAGTGCACCACTGGCATCATGCTGTGGAGCTGCCCTTGCCCCTGTGCACCCTCCTGAGGAGGAGGAGGAAGGCCTTGGCTGGTGTGAGCGCACAAGCTCAGCGCTGCTCCAAGTCTCAGTGTGCCCTGATGTTCTTCCCCCTTGTGCAGCAAGGATAGGGCTGTCCCTAGTAAAATTGTTTTCAGCTCTAGTCCAGCTCCATTCTAGGACTGGATCTGTTACTGGGGATGCCCAGTACAGAAAAGACAGGACCAGCCAAGGCTGTTTCAGATCAGAGTAGAGTAAGTCAGACAGTTATTCCAGAAAGACAGAGTCCTCAGAGGTTTCCATGCTCTCTGCCTCATTTCTCACAGCTTACTTGTCTTCTCTTGTCCTCACCCTGCCCCATTACGGTAAGACTTGCTCTCTCTTCTCTCCTGCAGACTTGAACAAAAGCCAGGAGAAAAGAGATGCAGCTGAATGGATGACTATAATAGGTATTGCTTTATAGTTTTGTAACACTAGTTTATGAAGTATATGTGTATTTACATTGTAACGACAACATATTAAAGTCTATGTGCAAGCTCTGGATGGATGTTATCTTTGGGTTTCCAGCTGCAGGAGGCTGTAGCTGGTCAATACACAGAGATGGCAGATGTGCTGTGTTTGCAGGCACACACATGTGAGTAGTTTTTTGTGACCAGGTAGTACTCATACCTGTGCAATGCAGACCTTTTCAGAGCCTTCTCTACATCCATGTCATCACTGCTGTAGTCCGTGATGATGATGTTGAAGTATGGATCCTTAGTGACTCGGAA
>NW_009724433.1:86612-143047 GCF_000703405.1 Apaloderma vittatum
ATGTCAGAGATGAACTGCAGCACCCAACGCGCCTGGTTTTTCACTGGTTATATGGCAAGAGGGAGAGAATCAAAGCAAAACTGATTTCAAAGATGGCACGGCTTCTTGACAGACAAGGCTTCTTGTCTCCCCCTAAACCCTGCTAACCGTGCAAAGATGACGAAAAAGGCCCAGGCAGAAAACCTGGACCAAAGAATCCAGGAATTAGTGTGAGTTCTTTCCCAGTGTGTGACAGGAGTTTCATTTGAGCTTACAAGTCATGGGAGTTTGGGCCCTATCATACTTCTGAGAGGGTTTAACTTGGAGAAAACAGAAATTGGAAGTGACACAAAATACAGTGGTTGAGGCTGTCCCAGACTCACTGTCCAGGGCTGCCCTCATGGGAACTGCCCACTGTGCCACTCCTGCATGTCCCGGGCAGGCAGGTCCCCCTTACCTGGCACCACAAAGTGAACAACTGCCCGGTGGTTCCAGGAAAAGCCCTGGGGCCAGCACAACTCTGGCTCAGTTGCCACAGCCATCAGGTGCCGCCGGCGACCCCATGCCAGGTTCCTCATCTTCCTCTCCTCCTCCTCATCGCCGCCGATGCCCTGCCAGTCCCGCGCAAAGACGTACTCGGAGAAGCGGACGAGCCGCTCTCCCTGCTCCAGCAGCTCCAGCTCCAGCAGGTAGCGGCTGCCCCGCATGCGGTCCTGGCGTTTCTCCACGTTCATGATACGCCGCAGCTGGAACCGCCTGCAGGAGATACAGCTGGCGTGGGCACATCCCCCATACACCAGCCCTTCTTCCTCCTCCAGCCCATTCAGCTCTGCTAGGCTCTTTCCTCCTGGCTAGCACAAACCTTTTTGTAACCAGCTTCCCCGTGTTTTGCTGCACCGTTTCCAAAGTCCCATGGGAAGGTTTAGCACCTGTTTCCTAAATCCACAAGCATGTGGGATTAGATCTGGGATTCCAGCCAAGAGAAAATAGTTGGCAAGGGAAATGAAATAAAGGTGATACAAAAAATAACAAATGTGTCTGAATGATTATAGGGCTGGTGATAGTGAGTGTATTCAACACCTCCTACAATGATCTTGGCACAAGTAGTATGTTTGGGCTAGTGAAATTGGTTGATGACAGCTTATCAGCCCGTGATATGGAGTAGGACTGAGCAATCATACAGTAAAAACTGGGGTGAGCTGTAGGTTTAAATGACCAAAGCAGGATGAAATGCCAGGTCATGCCATTTCAGATCACAACAAGAGTTTCTGCTGTAAAATGGATGCTCATCAATTAAAAATGCTGAGAGAAGCTTGTGTGTACTGATCAGTTACACCACGGCTGTCACTGATGTGACCCTGACAAAACAAATGCAATTTTAACATGTAGCATTAGAGCTGCTTCCAGGATGGACTGTGAACTAATAACACCCATTCTATAAAACGTTCAGGATACTTATGTACACCAAAAAAACCAACAACAACAGAGTGCCAGCAAAAGTTGATCTCCAGCAGGTTATCAAAGAAGCGAGGAGCTGAAACATCTTCCCAAATCAGTACTAGGATCTAGAAATCTAGCTAGCTGTAAGATGGAGGTGCACACATTCAGATAACAGTGTAGGGTACTTGGTTGTCTCTGAGGTCAGTGTATTTATCCACATTAGGTCCCTTCTGGTCCTACATCCTAAGTGATTCAAAAGCTGAGATGTGGCAGATTTCAAATCACAAGCACAAGGAGCTCCAATCCCACCTCATATCAGCAGGGTTTCTTAATCTTCAGCTGATAAAATGCTCATATGTGCTCTCAATACCTCCATCGTGTAAGGAGGAAGCCAGCAAAAGGCCAGTGAGGCCAGTGATGCTACCTGGCTGGAAACCTCTGATCTTTTATGTTTAGAATCATATAATGGCCTAGGCTGGAAGGGACCTTAGAGATCACCTAATCCAGCCTCCCTGTCATGGGCAGGGACGCCTCTCAACTAGATCATGATACTCAAGGCTCCATCCAACTTGGCCTTGAACACCTCCAGGGAGGGGGCAGCCACAACATCTCTGGGCAATTTATTCCAAAGTCTTGCCACCCTCATACTGAAGAACTTCTTCCTAAGAGCTAATCTAAATCTATCTCCTTCAACTTAAACCCATTTCCCCTTGTCCTATCAGTGGACACTCTTGTAAAAAGTCCCTCCCCAGCCTTCCTGTAGGTTCCCTTCAGGTATTGGAAGGCAGCTATTAGGTGCCCCCAAGTCTTCTCTTTTCAAGACTGAACAATCCCAGCTCCCGCAGCCTGTCCTTGTAGCAGAGGTTCTCCAGCCCCTGGATCATCCTTGTGGCCCTCCTCTGAACACGCTCCAACAGATCTATGTCCCTCTTATGGTGGGGACACCAGAACTGGATGCAGTATTCGAGGTGGGGTCTCACAAGAGCAGAGTAAAAGGTACATGGCAGTAGAGGTGCTGAAGGGTAACATTCAGTCCTCAGACATGGTCTGGTGTCCAGCAACTTCCATTCTCAGCCAAAACAGGTATTTAAAGCCCAGGGTTTTATACAGATTCCTTGAATGAATTCCTATTTCCTACATGTAGTTTACCCTCTGATTCCCGATAACTTCTCACACAACAGGTATTCCCTGTGCAGCATGGCACACCAGCTCTGGGAAATTGTCCCTTGGTTTTACGCCGTGCCTTACCCTTTACTCCTCTGGTTCAGCTTCTTCAGGAAGACACGTGTGACTTCCAGGGCCTCCCGTTCTTTTAGCAGCAAGTTTCCTGAGGTATTGCATTTCAGGTCAATCCAGTCGGTGCGCAGTATATGGAAGTCCAGGTTGCTCATGCTGAAGGTCTGCTCCCAGTTCACCGCTTGGTCGAACACTGGTACATAATCTAAATCCTCCTCATCTTCCTCTTCTGGCTCCCCATCCACCTCTTCCTCTTCCTCTTCAGCTGCCACAGGTCCAGACTTGCCCTGCACAGGAGATGCCACCTGCACCTCTCCCTCGTCCATGTCCCCACCATTGGACACCTTCTGCTCAGCAATGTAGGACTCCACCTGGTTCAGCCACTGTGGCAGCCCAGGCTGCTGGCTGGGGCTGGCAGGGCTCGCAGCATGTCTGGCAGCTTTGCCAGAGACTGGGTCTCCTTTCCTGGCTGGCACGGTGCCTGCTGGCCGTAGCCCATCCTCAGCCATGCTGAGGTCTCCTTGAGGTCTCACCCTTTTCAGAATTGTGACCCTTGAGTCCCTGGGGCCACTGAGAGGCTGCTGCCTTGGTGACACAGTAGTAGGAGGAGGGTTTGCCTTTTTGACAGGTGCTTTCCCCTGGATGGCCCTGGCGTGCTGCAGAGGGCTCCTGGAGTTGTCTTTGATGCCTGCTTTTAAACGAGGTCGCCTCATTATTGGGTTCCCCTCTAGGCCAGGCTGGCTGAGGCTTTGGTTGGCATAAGCCCACATGGCTGATTTGACACCAGACCTCTTTGTCCTTCTCTGTAGCCTGTCTCCTGTGTCACCACCCAACACTGAGAGGAGCCGGCGACGTTCCCGGAGGGAATAATCCTCATGAACACCATCGCTGCCCACCACGCTGCTGGGAGCATTGCCTGCCACCTCTGCCCTACCCATGCCGGGGCGCTCAGGTGGACTGGTACTCTCCATGTCCTGCTCTTCATACTGCACGTCACCCTCCTGGGAACCTGCAGGAGTAATCACAGTCATACCTCTGGCATCCTCCCTCTGCCCTCCCCATCCTGACCCAGGCACCTGCCCCGCTGGGGGCAGCTGCTTCTTGCCTCATCTCAGCATTGTCTCTTCTGTTTAGAGCTACAGGGATGCTCTCACACAGAGGAGCTGTGCTCTTGCTGGTACCAACCTCCTCAGCACCTACTAGCCAGCACTGCCAAGGTGTTGCCTTCAGCTGTCCATCGGCCATAGCTTTGCAGGGTAGGTGTGAGCATGGTCTGACATGCTGCACAACTTTGGCTTCTGCCCACGTTTTTGCTGGAACTGCAGTTCAGCTAAGGTGCAGGTCTGAGAGGTAGTTGTCACATTGTCCACCCCAGCCTACTGTTTGGCGACCTCCCACCCTGCCCTTGAGAGAAGTGAAGGTGGCAGCAAAAATCTCCTCCGGGGCACAGCAATCTGGCAGGGAAGGGCTGTGACTCCCTTGGTACGGAAAGTCAACAGCTTCTTTCACACACAAAAGTGAAAGATAATAGGATCCTTCAGGCTCTGACAGTCTCTACCTGGCTGCTCTGTCTTTTCTGCAAAGTCCAGTTTCTTCTCTGGCCGATCCAATTTGATGTACTTGTAGAATCCAAATCTGCAGAGGGAAGGGCAAAACACAAGTTTGATGAAAGTTACTTTGCCATCTCCAAAAAAATTACGGCCACTGCTTCAGAGGTGATGGTCCATTACTGTGATTACATCTACACAGCATCTCTAGATCCTCCTTTCCCAGTAAGTCATAGACTATCATCATCCCTATCTTTCAAATTTTTGGGCAACCGGATCTTACTCTGCACTGTCAAAGCCATCAGCTTTCCCTGCTTATCAACGCAGTCTCTCAGATGTTTTCTCCTAAGTGCAGGAGGAAATCCCAAGTACCCTAAGCTCACTTACGAAGTAGTGCTCACAAATGCAAGTCATTATGCTGCAAAAGTGGCTCAGGCAGGTAACTGCAAGGATGTCTCTCTCTTTTCTCTCATATCACCTCTGTCTGTGTGCTGCCCTCATATGTCTGTGCTTCAAGCTTTTGGGAACAATTTCCAGGACTGTTTCCCTTCATGCCTGATGCCACGCAATAGAGGCCACCAGTTCCCAAATCCTGTCACAATACAAATAAATGGTCAAATCAATAAACCTGAGTGGCACCTTTCAGCCCATGGCAACCACCGTCTCTGCCCTTCACTAAGAACCCCAGCCCCAGGAGTACTTTCCCAAACCCACAACACCATCTGCTGTTCCAGCCCTCAGAAGAGCCCTGCAGGGAGAAGGAAGAAGAACCAGAGCATAGGGAGGCCACTGTCAGTTATGTCACCAGAAAAGTGACTTTCGTTATCCCGCAAAAGAAGTCCTCCTGCATGGGGGCCCTCACACAAGGTGTCTGCCTGTGCCACAGGGGAGCGTGTAAGCAGCCGTTCCCTCGCAGGGCCACCACTGGGAGCTAGGCCCCAGTGAAGATGAATGACACGCATTTATTCCTCCCAGAGAGATGCCCAGTGGTGAGCATGGTTTGGCTTTCACAGTGACAGCCAACAGGAGGCTCCAGCTGATGGCAGGCAAGGTTTGCTGGAAATCCATTCCCTCATGTAGTGGAATGAACGTGCTCTGACCCAGCTTCTGGGTTAATAGAGCAAGAAAAGCAGTGGCAGCTTCCCCTTGAGACCTAAACATATTTTCACTTAAAGTGAGCATAGGTTATTGAAAGAAACTACAAATGCTTTCATGTTTTGCAGGACTTAGGGGATCTTTAAGAACTAACAGAGTCCCACAGAAACGAATACAAAATTCCATCCTCCTTGCTAGTAAATCTGCACCTGCAGCATCCTACCTTTCCAGGTAATACGGGTTTTCCTGATAGAAGCATTTATTGTCCTTTTCCATGTGGCTCAGGCGGCTGTAATCATTCGGGTAAACAAAGGATAAATGAACCTGGGAAGAAGGGAGGAAAATAAAGTAAAATCCCCATAAATGCCAGATATCAGTCAAAAGGCGGCTCAGACACAGTTGTGGGGTGACCATCCCTTTTGAGAGGGAGCTTGCTCACTAACTATTTGCCTCTCCAAGGCACGTGGCAGCAGGCGGTGAGAACAGAAAACGGAAGGAAGCATGCCAGGCTGTGTGCACAGATGTGTCTTTTTCCCTTGGTATCTGTCTGTCCATCTCTGTAACTGTGCATATAAGTCCTATAAGACAGCAAGAATTAGCTGGAAGAGAGGTGGGTAAGTCCTCCTGAAGAGATGCAAGGAGTCAGAGGAGTCCAGCAAGAGTGGGGGAAGACCTCCAAGCAAAGCTGAGGAAGCCAGGGCTGCCCAGGGTGAGAGTCCCCTGGGGAGTGTAGGCTTGCACGGGCACCCGGGAAAGGCAAAGCGCGCTGGTGACCTGTCCCCAGCAGACCTCGAAGTCAGCTCTGCTATGCAGGGGATTAATTGCTGCTATGCTGCATGCCCCACAAGTATAAACTTCCCCTCAAGACCAGTTTTAAGCTTGTCAAGGGCTCTAGTAGTCCACACAGACTACCAGTTCATCCCACGGAGAATAAAAGCCTTGGCCATTGTGAGGGTCCATGTGAAGGCAAGTTCAGCTCTTTGGTTTGAAGTCCGAGGGGCTATGTAAGTCAGACACACTTGTATCCCAGTGAGATCAGTGACCAGTAAGTAGCAGCCATCTCCCTTTTCTTGCTGTTGCTCTTTGACATGTACTGGGATGCACAGACCTGAATAGCAGATGGTCAGATTTGCCCAGGAGTTTCAGATCAGTGGAGAG
Source organism: Apaloderma vittatum (assembly GCF_000703405.1). Classification (NCBI taxonomy): domain Eukaryota; kingdom Metazoa; phylum Chordata; class Aves; order Trogoniformes; family Trogonidae; genus Apaloderma; species Apaloderma vittatum. The sequence goes on from NW_009724433.1 coordinate 93,068, forward strand.
GCCCATGGTTAACAGGGTCTCCCTCCTTCCTCCTTGCATTCCCCTAGGCAGGTACCTGTTCAAGGAATAAAACTTACAAACTGGAGTCCCTGGTAGCGCTGCAGAGGAAATCCATTCACCACGTAGCTGGGCTTGTAGGAGCAGTCTGGCAAGGCTCGGCGCACACGAGATTTGCTGAGCAGAGGCACTGAGAAGAAGAAACACGTAGGCAAGCGTTGCTGGAGGAGCCCTGCTCTAACTGATGCACCAGCTTAGCTACTTCTGTGCCTGGTTTCTATTTATCTATGTGAAATACTAACAGATAGATAAAGCAAACTGTCTTGCACAGCTCATCTCTTTACATTGCTCTACACCATTTACACTAAAAGATTACACCCAGGGGTGTTGTGTGAGCTGATGCCAAGAAAGAGGAGCTGAGTTTAGTCTGTGCTTTGTCTTCTATAGCGACTGATACTTGTATGCTGCCCCTTTCCTCTGCACCAGGGAGAAAAAAGCTTGGCCTTTAATAACCATGGTGTAGGAGGACAATCTTTCTCAGCTGTGCTACCGCACGTGCTGTGACAGGCTGCAGCTACCTCCTCAACTGCTTTGCAAGTCTTACCTTTGTAAAGAGTGTCCCGGGGGTCAGGCTTCAACATGTCAGCTGGGTGCGCCTTGCTCCCTGCACTGTCAGCAGGCTGGCTCGTGTGACTGGCCAATGTCTGTGGGATGTGTTCAACCTCATCCATCTTTAAAAGCGTCTCGTCTAGAAACCAGAGAGAGAACAGAAGGGGAAGGAAGGGCTAATGCATCCCTTGTCCCACCAAATGCCTCTCCCCAGAGCCAGCCCTTTCCATTAAGTTCATGGCACTAATGCTGTCTCTGGTATAGCATTGCCTAAATGGTGCTGATCGGGAGCTTCACTGCAAGGACAATGTGGCTTTGACTCAGAAAGCTGGAAATACAGAAGCCGTCATGAGTAATGGAGGAAAATGACCTCCTACCTTAGACATGCCAGCAGTGATGTGCTGAAGAGGGCCCATGCTGGCAGCAATTACTGGGCGCACCAAAATTATTTGCACTACGTTTATTTTTAAAGGAGACAGAAGGAGACAAAAAGGAGGAGATACTTCAGGAGCAGAGGTTTCTCCTATGCTGGAAAAGGAGCCGGACCCTGGGGTAAAGCCTTCAGTGGTTGAAGAGGGAGATGCTTCAGGGAAATGGAGACCTACAGTAAGCCAGGAGCAAAGGGAAGCTTAAATTCAAGACTGAGTATTGGTTGCGTTCATTTGTCAGGTGCTGCTGCCAGAGGACTTCATGTCTCCATGGATCTTACTCTGAGATGAGGGGAACTGAATAAATACCTAGGAGGGAAAGGGAACATATTGCCAAGGGCATTAGGGTTTCTATTAGTAACTTTTGGCTACTGAACAACATGTGAACCCAGAAGGAATGGGATGACATGCGATACAGCCAAAGGCTGATGTGGAAGAGGGACACACGGTATGTAAAGAGGTGTCAAATAACGATGAGACTCCAGCACTGTGCCCAACCACTAAAGGACCTTCTGAGATGTGAGTCTTCCCTTCTACAGGGAACTAATAAGAAAAGAGCAGAAGGAAAAATGGAAAGCCTAGTCCTTGCCAAATGGCAGATTTCAGAAAATACAGTAGCAGGTTGCAATCCAAGACACAGCAAACAGATGTCTCAATTACATAAGGAAGTCTTCCATGGGCAAAAATGTTGGCATAGAAAAACGCCCAAAGATGTTGGAAAGCAACAGTGGTAGATATGGAAAAGGGGAATGCTGGCAGAGGAAAGCAATGCTGACAAAGCCAGATAAGGGTAAACAGGACTAAGGAGTTCCTCAACTGATAAAGGTGTCACTTGATGTGCTCAGAAGAGTTTACAAAACAGGAGGGACTGGGCTGATGTGCTTGCTGCAATCCAGCAACAACTTGAAGAGACTTGAGGCCACTATAAAAGAAAGGAGCATCCTCCAGTATCACTGGTGTATCCCACTGCATCCAGTACCCAGAGTGAAATCTCCTGGAAGTGCTACAGAAGCCCCATCTGCCTGGTCATGACCAGCTACCAGTGTACCCCCACAGCTCCCATGTTACGGGCCTTGAATCCCCCCAAGCTATCTGCAGACAACCTCCATCCCATGTTACTCTCACATCTGGAACAGTTCTCGCCCCTGCAGACTCTCCTCTCGTCTCTTCCTCACTGCCTCTAGATTTCCCCTGAAATAACATTCCAATCTTACTTCCAGTTCTCCTATATTTACTAATGAGTCACACTCTTGTCCAGAGGTGTCTCTCCTGACCTTATCTCCATTTCTTTCTTGTAATGATCAGTACACATGGTATTTGTCTGGATAGACTATGAATCACAGTGAAACACTGCTGACATGGTTTGGAAGAATGGGGAGATGCTCAAGGAAACCTACGGGGAAGATACTTACTAGCAAAAAGGGAGAGGTACTGGGAGTCAATGACTTTGAACTTTGCTTCTGGGTCATTCAGTCTCCACTGGAACAGAGAAATACATTAAAATGAAGTGCGTATAGAGTTAACCAAGCATGAACAAAAGGAACAGGCACAAGATGTATTTTTCACCAGATGGGCTCACAGATTTCTCTTTCTCCTTACTATGATCAAGTTTACCTAGCAGCAAAAGACTGGGAATGAGCTGAGATCCCCCAGGACACTTCCAAAGCAGGAAATGACAAAGAGCTGCAACACAAACCAAAGAGGGCAAAACTATCCCAAGCAAGCAGAGGAAAGGGTCCTGACGTGGCCAGGACTATCCCACCTAGAAGCAGGCAAAAGCTCTGGAAGCGATTAGGTACATCTCATGCAAAGAGGAGCTGGGGCCTGAGAAAGGAGGGAAATCGCTACAAATGTCATTTCCAGGCTCTGAGGAGATGCATATGCAGCATGGCCATTTGCACAGACTCACTGCTACTTCCACATGGTCTGTTCCTCTGTCATCCTGCTTGTGCAGCACCTCAAAATAATACCTGCCTGCAGCTGACAACCTGTGAAGAACAATGCATCTGTCACCAAGAGCATTAAGGAACATTTCTTAGCTTGTCAGCAGACAATGAGTGGAGAGCAACCACACCCATGAAACAACCTAATTCTCAGGGTGAGGAGGGTTAGGACTGCCAAGAAAATCCAGATGCTGGCAGTGAGATAGGTAATTTCCCTGGAGCGCTCCCGACCCTTCTCAGTAAATTCTGAATAACTCCCTTTCAGTGCTGCCTGATGGGTTTTGGCCTCCGGGAAACCTGGCCAGTTCCGAGGCAGGAAGCTTGGGATACCGCTCATATAGAAAAGGCTGAATCTCCTGGTGGCTGCATCCTCCAGGGAAGGAAAATTGCATTCCTACAAAGCAACTGGCACAGGTGTGGGTACAGCTTTAGAGATACCCCAGAGTAAGCCCTTTCTCTATATTGCTAAATTCTTCAGAACAAGTCTATGTTCCTTTTCCTCATCCTTGTGATTTCCCGGCCACATGCAGAGGTGGCTGGGAGCAAGGGTCTCTGCTCACTCACCTCACCATCTTTGACTGCTGGCTGTGAAATTTCCCAAACTCCCCTGGCGCCGTCCACTCCTTCCCTGTCTGTGAAGAGGGAGGAAATGCTCTAGTTAGGATGAGTTTCTTCCCTGCTTACTGCACTGGGGGTGATGAAGAGGGAAAATTGAGCTACACGTCCTGATAAGTTGTCTGTGAGACAGATTTAAGTCGCTTAATTATGAACATCGGGCTCCAAAAGCATTGCCAATATGTAAGTGGTTGAAGGTATGTCATGTCACATGGGGGCCAGTTAGCTCAGACAGTTAGAGCGTGGTGCTAATAACACCAAGGTTGTGGGTTCGATCCTCGTACGGGCCATGTGTTGCCTGATCTAGTTGCGAGGTGTCCCTGCCCATGACAGGGAGGTTGGATTAAATGATCTCTAAGGTCCCTTCCAGCCTAGGCCATTCTATGATTCTATGATACTCATCTGGCACCTGTGGAGGTGGTGTCTGTAGGTGGGCAGGAAAAGAAACTTGGACAGTCCAAGGAAGTATGTGAGGTAGGAAAGTCTCCATCCCCACAGAAACATGAAAGCGTTGATGGAAGAAGCCATGCAGCATGCATTGTACCTTGCCTACACTGGCCAGCAGCTGGAGACCAGAGGTCTTTTCATCTGGGCTCAGCCAGAACTCAGCATTGTCATCCGCAGAAATGGCAAACTGAAACTCCCCTGTCGAGAGATGGAGGGAGTCAGTAGGGTTCCGGCTTGTGCAGAGAAAGGATTCTGCTTCTCTTAAAAGCCGTATTCACTCCTTATTCTGGTAGACTATACCTTTCCTTTTGGTATTACCACCCCCACTCCTCTGAACCTCTCTGAATTCTCTAACTCTGCTGTGACTGAAAACCAAACTTTACAGATGCAACTGGCTGACTATCCCTCCTGCAATGGCTTCATCTGACATCTAACCTGAAAACCTAAGTCTCACTGCCTTCCCTTTTGTTTCCAGAGCAACTTTTTATGTGAGAAGCTTTGTGTGAGAAGTCTGCATGGAAAATGTGCAGGTGGAGCCATGAATGGAGACAGAGGCACTTGAGACTCACTGTTCTAGCTGGGGTTACAAGGATGGCAGCTGAGGTCCAGGGGACCAGGAGACGTGGGTGAGTGCTAGCAGCCTGCTCCAGGCAGAAGCACGCAGCTGGGCGATACAGATGTCAGCTGCTGTCAGATGGTATTCGTGCACCCGGGGAGCAGCAGGAACATAAATGATGTCACGTACAGTCCTGTGCATGTGAGGGAGGGAGGAAAAGCTCAGGGATTGCCCGTGTCTACGTTCACGCCATGAGGCTGTGCATTCATGACAGCATTATTTTTTATCTAGCACTTCCCATCTGTTTTCTCCTCTGCTTTTCCTTTCCACCCTACAGGGGAGGCAGATGTGTTTCAGCCATGCCAAGGCTACGGCCAGTCACGCACAGCCAGCTGGGCCTGTGATGGACCTGGCATTGGGCTTGCCGGGGTGGAGGCACCAGTGATCAGCACCAGGACGGGAAGGAGGGCACATGAGAGAAAACACGAGCTGTAGCACAGCAGCCTCAGAGCCCTCACCATCAGTGAAAGGATGCAGGTAGCCAAATATCCGGAGACCGTAGTTGGTCCATTTTGGGGACACTGCCAGTTTCTTCAGTGTAGTTCGTGTCTGCAGTGGATGAAGACAAAGATAATAAAAATAATTAGATGTGAAAGGAAGAAGGAGGAGATGCAAAAACCCCAGGACAAGTGGGCAGAGAGAAGTATGAGGTTTGCTCTGGGAGGAGTATGGGGCAACATACTCTGGGAGGAGTATGGGAGGCAACAGGAAAGAGCAGGCCAGATAAGGGATGAACTGGAGCATGTGCTGCTGCTGGGAAGGGAGAGCTGCACGGGAAATGCCGGTGAGATGGTGGGATGGGACACCACATTTGCTAGCTACTTGGAGGGAGGGCACTAAATACAGAGCTCCTTCACTCTGCGTTCAAGGCCTGGCAGACCAGTACAGGTAAAATGAGCGTCCCCCATGCAGCAGAAAAGCTTCCTTCTCCCCAAGGAGATGTAGGACAGGAGAGGTGATGGAGAGGGACGGGGACAGGATGCAAAGGGAGCAGGGGTGATCCAGGCTGGGAAGCATGAGACAGAAGGTGACGATGTCTTACTCACATGGGGGAAGAGAGGGAAGTGGAGGTTTTTCCTGAGCTGCTCAGTGGAGCTGCCGCACCAGTCCTCGAACACGTGCAGATTGACCCGGCCCTGGAACTGGGGGGCAGAATTGGGGCACCATGAATTGCTGCATCCCTCCCCTGTATCCCTCTTCTGCATCCCTCCTCTGTCCTGCCAACCTCAGCCATGGCCCCTGGCTTGTGAGAGCAAAGGCAGATGCTGCTGCTGTGAGGTGTTGGTCTGCAGGAGACATGGATCCAGACCCCTGTTTCTCATCTACTGAGGGTTTGGGGTTGGGCTAGGTGGCAGTTTGAACAGCACCAGGGAACTGGGATAATGCCTAGGGCATCCCAGTTCAGTGGTGGGGGTTTACTCCAATTTGCTCCATCAAGGAGGTCTGTGCTCTGAGGCCATGGTGTGGGACATGCTGTACCATGGCAGCAGCCCTCCACAATGCAGCAAGTAGAATGCAGGGTCTTATGTCCTCCAGGAAGGTATTTTGAGCTCCCCTGACATTTTAGGGCTATTTTCCTGGCCCAAGGAAGAGGGAACACTGTAGGGAGGGGAGATGGCAGATCCTCTTCTTGAAGCACATCTGTAAAGTGAAGCTCAAGGAGAACAACAGGGACATCCCTCCAAGACACCAGAACTCTGCTAGAGGTGGAGGTCCTTTCCAGGACAGCACAGGAGGGTGTGCAGGGTGTCCCTAATAGCCAGATGGCCATGCTGGGAGAAGCTGCCCATGCGTGATGGAGACCTGGAGCACAGCTTTGCTAGGAAAAGCCTGCTGACCACTGTGGGATTTTAGCAATATGCTCCTCAAGAGGTAGATTTCTCTTTTTTTTTTTTAGTCAGAACGATTCAGAAGGGAGGAGTTGGCTGCTTTCCAGCAAAGCCCGAGCTCTCTGTCTGCAACTAGTGGAGCTAGATGCTGAAACCCTCCTCACAGGACCGGCATCCAACAGCAGAGAGAAAATAAGCTGGAGATTGTAGATGCTACCTTAGATGGGGAAATGCTGAAGAAAGGAATAGGTTGCCTTGGCATCGGGGAGGTTTTGCCACAGCTATCTTGCCTATATAAGGGCTGTGAGAGCCGGGCTGGGGGAACTGCCTGAACAGCACCCAAACGTCTACAGATGGCAGCAAATTCTTAGTTTTCCCCGGGGAGAGTCTGTAGCAGGGCTGAAGAAGGACGGTGACGGAGGGCTCCTAGCAGAGAAACCACTTCACAGTTATTTATCCCAGGACAATACATTTGTACATTTGTTTAATTTTGTAATGAACCACAGCTTGGAGGAACAACACGGAGCAGACTTGGCCTGGCACCAGCTCGTGCACTAATGCTCCTTACAAGCTGCGGACTTTAGTCACGCACGTGAAAACCACCTCTGTGTGCCAGGCAAAACCCATTCACAACCACTGGTGTTCCTGAGCAGCCTCTCATCAACCCTCTCTCACTGTTTATAAATATGTAAAGGGTGAGTGTCAGGAGGACAGAACCAGGCTCTTCTCAGTGATGTCCAATGACAGGACAAGGGGCAACGGGTGCAAGTTGGAGCATAGGCAGTTCCACAAAAATATTAGGAATAACCTATTCACTGTGAGGGTGACAGAGCACTGGCACAGGCTGCCCTGAGAGGCTGTGGAGTCTCCTTCTCTGGAGACATTCAAAACCCGCCTGGACATGTTCCTGTGTGGCTGCTCTCGGCGATCCTCCTCTGGCAAGGGGGTTGGACTAGAGGATCTTTCGAGGTCCCTTCCAACCCCGGACATTCTGTGATTCTGTGGTGTCCACGCTTCCATGGGTTGATTGATGTCTGCAAGCCCATGTCATCCCCCAACTGTTTCCTCTACCTTCCTCCTCTGCTGACATCCCTCAGCCTGGATTCTGCCCATTAAGCAAGAGGAAAAGCAGTGAGACAAAGTGGATGTAACTCCCCAGGGTGATGCTGTGCAAAATCAGAGAGGAATTACACAAAGGGCTTGGGGCAATGGATGCAGCTAAGAGAAACACTGAGACTCCACAGGGATTTGTGACACAAATAAACCACTGTGAGTGTGACAAATACTGAATTAGAACATAATTGCTCGGCAGTCCCTTGCCCCGTGGCCAAATCCAGGTTCACACCCAAGGGTCTTAAACTGCTTTTCTCATACAAATTAAATAATGATAAGTGCTGTTTCTTGTGGAACGTGAAGTGAGGTGAACAAGCTGGGCTCCCACAGCCAGTCACTGCCAGAAACTGAGTCTTATGGCAGTCTGCTGATATCCACCAGTGATGCTGCTTTTTCTTCTGCACACTGCAGACAGCAGGCTCAGATCTCTATGAAATATAGCACAACACTCCCACACTGTGGAGAGGCTGGCACTGCAGTCCCTTCCTGGCGAAGACAGGGGGATGCTTCCAAGGCTCAGGACTGCAATGGAGCTGAGCTGGCTTTGGCACGGGGTAGCCCAAATGCCAAAACAGATCTTTATGAGGGAAGTCCTGAAAGACTGGCTAGACTTACTCGAATATTTGCAGAGGAAACTTGGACCAGTCCTGTTCTAATACAATATTTGATTGCAGTGTTTGGCAGTATTAGGAAGAGGGTAACCTACTAAAAAAAAAGTAGACACCACTGTGGTACTCCATCTGTGCTCTAAGAGATGGTCCTTGAGATTTCTAGCCCAGCACCCATCTCCAAAGTCTTTACAAAGCCACCTGAGAGGAGATTCTGGCATGAGCTAATGAGATTGCTTCACTTTTTTGTGCTTACAGCTATTAGAAATAATTAACTGGTAAATAATAAGCATTTTTTGCATGTCGCTTTTGCCACATGCAGAGCCTTTTCTAAAGCAACAGATTTTCTCCTGAGCTGCAGCAGTCTAACTTACTCTCTGCTTCCTCTGAAAGGGAAAAGAAGAACATTATTGACAGATAAGTGCTGGCTGCCCAAAGTGCTGCTCTGGGACTGAAAACTGAGCTAGGCTTTAATTTTAGGCCCCCACAAGTCATCAGTGCAGCAGCTGTTTTGAAACTCTATCACCTCTGTCCCACCAACTCAACTCATAGCTGCCCATTGCAGGCAGCTGAGAAATTCCTCCGTTTGCTATTTGGGTCTCCTCTGGAACACACAGTAAAAATCTTCTGCTTGGGGCTTCTGCAGACTGCAGCAACAAATAAATGGCACTGTGGTTCTCAATTCATGCATGCAGCTCCTGAGAAATTTTGATGGACTTTCTAAAACATGGCTACTGAGTTTGACTTCCTAGCATGAAACTATTTGGCCCTGGTTTTCAGAGGGCTTGAAATCTAGGACCTGCTAAGTGACAAGTCAACTTCCCCTTCTACCCTGAAAATCACCTACTTTGAAAATTTTGGATAGACTGATTTGGCTAGAACCCAAAACAGATGCCAAGAGTCTGGGCTTTCCGCGAGAGCTGGTATTATGTGGTCTGCGTCTTCCCATTCAGAGGGCTCCTCCTGCCCCTTGGCTTCTCCATCCCAAACCCAGCCTCCATTTGCTTACCTCCACCCTGCTGAAATAGTAGCATTGCAAGAACCCAGCTTGGATCCAAACCGAGCACAGGTTGTGTACCAAGGGCACCATTAGCACAGCATGAGTATGTTGGGGCACACGTGAAGGATCTGTTCTTCCAAAGGAGGTCTGGGTAGGCTGATACTCTCCTGAGGACAATGCCACGGGCACAAAGTGACAGCGCTGCCCAAGGGAAGGGAGAGCTGAACCTGAACAAGTGCAGGGAGGGCAGAGCTGGGACAGGTCCTTGCTTTGGTGCTGACACAGCAGCCTCCATGGCTTCGAGAGCATGGCTGGGCTCTGAGCCCCAGCGCCGACCCTTTCCGCTGAGCATGCTGGATTAACACCCACCTACAGCCCTGGCTTTGTATAAGAGACTGCTTCCTTCTAGAGAGGAATTTTAGATTATCAGTCTCTCCTAGATAAATAGATCGTAAAGGAGGACCAGGCATACAGAGAGCACAGACCTTTCTTCCTAACCCAAACCCTAACATGTCAAAATGACCCACATGGCCACTCGCTCCTGCTGAGGAAGGAGCACCAGGGAAGAAAGATGAAGCAACAGCAGAGGCTGAGGCAAGCAGCAAAACTGGGAGTGTCATGGCAGCAGAGACATGACCGGCTGCACTGTAATTGGAGCAGGATGGAGAAGAGAGGTCTTTCCTAATTTAATCCCAGTCATCTTTGGCATCATGGAGGCAAATCAGCTGCATAGCTGCGTGCAGCCCAGAGAACGCACAGCGCCGTGGATGATAAACAGGGCACAGAGAGGGCCTGAGCCAGGGAAGAAAGGTGACATTGTGCTGACAACTGGAAACTCCCAAGTTCATAAGACTCTTCTGTCTCGGCAGAGAGGCCGCAACCCCTCCTCCTGCCTGGCCCAGCTCCCCTGACAGGGTGACATTCAGCAGCCAGCAGCTGGGCTTCGCTGCAAGTCCTTCCGCGCTGGGCACTCACAGGAATCCGTCAAGACAAGTTAGCAGCAAAACCCCCCTGTCCCACCGAGCCCTGACACCTGACAGACACAAGCAGGCAAGGAAGGAACAGAGTAAGGGACAGAGTAAGCAGCAGTAGTTTGTCTTTTAGTCTTCTAAAGAAAGGATGCCTCCTCTTAGGGCAGGTTTGGCAGCAGGAGGATGCCCTAGCAAAACACTCTGGTTTTGTGCAACACCTATGCACCTATACAGGTGCTGCCTGCAAGAAGCTGTGCTCCTGGATGTCTCTCAGATCTCCTTCCAGTGAGAAGGAACTCCTGAAGCTGCACAGACATGAAGTGGGACAACACATTTTAAGCGCCCCACAGCGCTGCCCGGACCTTTCTCCTCTCAGGACTGAACAAAAGCTGTTGCAGAGATAAATGAGAATGGTCGGGCAAACCAGGAGCATTTCTGAAAATCCTCCCCCCACACCTACAGCAGTGCCAAATGGTGACATGGTCCCACAGCACAGATTCACCCTAGCAAATGCCAGGGCCCTTTCTGAGTTAATGAAACAAAACGCCCCACATCTCTCCAGTCTGAGGAGACAGTAGGTGATGCTGGGAGTTGGAAGACTTTGCTCTGGTGCCTGGAAGGGACAGTGAGGGTAGGGACCATGTGCACAGCCACCTTGAGGAACCCAGGAGTGAGGCTGAGCCCTGCTTTCACCTGTATATAGGGTATAAGTTTATGAGAGATTTCCTATGCCTGTACTTTCTCACCACATTATCCAAGGCTGAAGACTGAAACTACTGATTTCATATCCTGAAAGCGAAAGAGGAAAATCGAAACCTGTCTTTTATCCATGCCAGCTGCCAGCTCACTCTGTAACCCTGTTAATTATTTATGTTTGTCAGGAGTATACCTCTCTATGCAGGTACAAAAAAAAAAAAAGCTCAGCTCCCTGACCTGTGGGAGGCAACCTGTCCCCCCTCACCCAAGGAATCAGGCTACAATTAAGTTCTTAGAGATGATGCAGGGAGTACACAATGGGATCATAGACCCTGGGTAATTAATTTGGGCAGAGTTACAGAAAGACCTAATCCACAGGCTAGGAGAAATTTCAGCTGGTGGTTAAGAAGAGAGCAAGCAGCTCTATACATAGCTGTGACCATGTATCCCTCTCCATCTCCTGCAGCTGGTACTGGTGAACCCCTGGCCTCTGTTTGCAGCCAGGGTGGCTCTGCTGACTCTCTGGGTACAGACAGTGCCATAACAAGGGCAGGAAATTTTGCCTTAAAGAGACAAGTAGTGAAGGTGGTGGGTGCTTCACATGAGCAGCATTAGAGGGCAGGGCTGATGGGGGAGAACAGCAGGGTGTGAAAGCAGGGCAAAGCCACTCAAACCAGCTCTCCAGTCTGGTATCTGTACACCCTGGGACTCAAAGTCTTCTCATGGCACACCTGCTGTGCACCACTTGACATGGCCAGAGACTTGGGGACTCACAAACTCCCAACATAGCTGGTCTGAGGCAACAGCCCTGTTACCTGGCAGAGCTCTCCTCCCCAATAGGGAGCAGCACAGGACAAGGCAGGAAGCACATCCTGCACAGCACACCTCAAGTCCTTCCCCTTGGCCAGCACACCTCTCCGCTTGCTCCTCTCTTGGCAGCACCACACCAGGGATGCAGGTTTGCAGGCTGGTGGGTGCCTTGCCCAGTGCTGTGGCAAGCAAGGGCATGAAGTCACCTCACCAGCAAAGCAAAGAGCTTTGCAGATCAGCCCTGGGCTAAACACATACCTTCACCCCAGCCAGAACATGTAATTGGAGTCACCATCCCTGGATGTGTTTAAAAAACGGTTGGATGTGGCACTTCAGGAGATGGTTTAGTGTTAGGGTGGTGTAGGGCTGTAGGTTGGACTTGATGATCTTAAGGTCCTTTCCAACGTTTATGATTCTATGATTCTATCCCACCAGTTACATTTCTAAGCCAGTAAAGGCTCATTGCACACCACAGCCAGCGGGCTTTAAGACTGACATGCTTTTGAGAAGTCACCAGGGAAGGGAGGCAAAGCCCCAGAGAATCTGGGGGATGCCACATGGAGCCTGTATCTCCCAGTGCCATGGGAGAGGGGAGCAGTAAATGCTTCATGTCATCCCCGTGTGCAGCAGCAGTCCTGGCCCTATCATCCTGCTGACTCTTTGCCAGCAGCTGCTCATCTGGGAGGCAGCCCTGCCTGCACACTGCCTGCAAGGCCCAGGGCCACAGGGAGCCCCCAGGCTCCAGCTGGGACCTGCACTCGCCAGAGCTGATGCAGCAGAACAGATCAATGGTTTGGTCTGGTTCTGGGCACTGGAGGGTGACTGGCGCTGGCTGCTTCCTGGAAGACTTTAGCTCATGCTGCCAGGAACATGAACTGCTCATTTCGACGGCTGGAGGGAGGCTTGTTCCCTCTACTGCCTGGAGATCATCCCCTGCCCTAACCATAGGGACAGCAGCCTGCTCCCTCCCTAGGGGAGCCACTTCTGATTTGTGCAGGTCTCTAATCACCTTGCGGAATTTAGTGATTAGCTAAATGCCCCCTGGCTGGTGTCCCTCTCATTATCGGCAGGCTGCATTGCTCCCTTATCTGAAGAGGAATGGTGAGATAAGGTAACAGAGGAGGAAAAAAATAAAAAAGGCATGAAGGAAACAAAGAGAATGTTTACCCCAGTCTTCAAGGGTCACCAGAGAAGGTCTCTGTTCATCAGAAATGTCACTGAAGTGGAGAAATCTCTAGGCATGACACGCAGGGGTTGGATGGCAAGCAAATGCCAGAGCAAGAGCAGAGCGTGACACTCGTGCATACCACAGTCGTGTATTTGCTTGTTGAATGCTTGGCCCCATGGACCCGCAGCCCTGAATAAAGCTCACCTTTCAGGAAGGTAGCAGCCTGCCTGCTCTCAGGGAATTGTGGGTGGGTGCTTGGTGCCTTGATGGCTGGGGGAGACGCCAAATTATCAGGAATCTACACACTCCTGTCTTTCCAGATGATTACTCAGGTCTGTAAGTGTTATTAAGACAGGAAGGAGTGATAGGGAATGGACTTCTAGTGAAGCAAATTAATTTCCAGGCAGAGGTGTCTGCTTCCATTCTCACTGCACAAGTCTCTAACTACATCTCCTTCACACAAAATGACAGAGAAAGGCACCCACCTCCGGCATCCATGGGACGGAGTTGTCAACAGCTGCATAATTTGATTTATTCCTCCCACCTCTCTGCAGCTCTTGATTCTGAAATACAAGTAGAGGAAAGTCAAAATAACCTGATATATGACCCTGCACTGATACCTACACAGGAGGGCTCAAACCTCATCACAAGAACATATGAGAAAAAAGGAATTTCCCAAGCTCCCTTTCCAAAGGACAGGTTAGCTATAGTGGGGTGAAGATGCTCCCTGGCTTTTCTGACAGCGAATTCCCCTGGGGAGCTAATGAGGGGAAAAGATACCAGCACTTTATAACTGTTTGCTAGCACAGAGTTAAATCCTGGGTTATTCCTCCTGTTTGTTCTTTTTATTTCTTCCATCCTTGTTTCAAATAAGGTCCAAGCAATAGTTCTTCCGACACCAAGATGTGCCCCACTGCAGAGCCAAAAACTCTCTCCTGACCTTTCATTCATGCTTAGTGCTACCTTCCTGTGCCACATACTCAGCAAGCTTCAGCCCACCGCTGCGGCTTAGTACATCTAAAATAACTTAATTGACTACAGAGGAGTCATTGTACATTCACATTTCTGTGAGTCAGCTCAGATTGTGCCCTGTGGCATGCTCTCTTCCCTGCGTGAAATGAGAGCTGTCTCTTGTGGCCAGCATCAGAGAGGAAGGTCTGCCCTTCTAATCGTTTGGAAGACATCCCAAGCCACCTCACCTGGTGTCCCAGCTTCTGCGGATAGTAAAACGGAAGGCTTGAACCTCCATCTGGGACATTTGTGTCTGCCAGTGCTTTAGCCAGCTCCCTCCAGCTTTCATATCCTGTGCAGAGGAAACAGAAAGAGATGTCAGAGTACAGGTTAAAACAAGAGGCTGCAGCAGTTACCAGAATAAACTGGTCCTTTGCAAGGTTGAGAGACCTCTAATACTCTGGAACAGTCCAGCAGAGACCAGGAGTTGTTTACGTTGCTCTGAGCTGGCAGACTGACACACACAGAGAAATTTGTCTTCCTTAAAAGCTCTTCCCTCCTTATTAATTTGTTATATTAAAGATTCATCATAGTTCCAAAACACATGAGAGATTTCATTAATCACCACATGACTGGGAACCTCTTTGTAGATGCCTCAGATAATCCCACTGGTCAAACTAAAGAACCTCAATATTCTTTGAACTAGCAATCCCAAAGAAAAGTAAGATAATAACCAAATTATGAACTAGTTAAACTATGAGAATGCACCTATTTGGACAATAAAAGCCTTCAATCTTTTCTTGATAGAAATGACAGCAAAGAATGCACCTGATGGGACATTCAGCTGTAATGCCTAAAATATTAGCAGTGATGCAGTTAAGGACATCACTATTCAAGTGAAGTCAGCTTCCAGGCTCAAAGCAACTTCATTTGACACCCCCTCCAGCCCCAGTCTGCCTGATCCAGGAGCCAGAATCAATTTTGGTTTCCTCCTACAACTCTGTTGGCCTCCTGGGCTTAGAAGGGACAAAGACAAGCAGATGCAGCAAAACCCTGTAGCTCTCCGTAACCAGCACCACTAACAAGACAGCGCTGATGAGCAGAGTGCATGCCTCCCAGCAGTGTTATGGTGGCTCACACTATGTGGTTTTCAGATCTGCTAAGCATTTTGGCATTGCGCCAGCAACTAACCAACCTGCCAGCAGCTCAGCGCTGGGCCCACACCGCACGACAGTTTAATTGTGAAGAGTGCAAGTGCCAAAATCTCCACGAGCACTTGCTTCTCCCAGGCTGGTGGCGGGAGAAGAGAGCAGAGCCAGGGAGCAGAGCCAGGCTCTCTGCCTATTTTCTTTAAAACTCGAAATCATTCCCAAAGCTCTAGGAGGTCCAGAGAAGTTGGCTGCCTGATATATAAAGGGAACCATCCCATTAGCTTCAAATCTGAGCACAGAGATGAATGGTGTGAGCCCTCTGCACTGCTCCTACAGCCAGAAGTGGCAGGGGTGTGCTCTGAAGAGGCAGCACAGCCCACTGCTGGGCAAACTTCTGCTATTTCGCAGCCAGCATACCCATCTTCACCCTAACCACCCATCTTCTCCCTGCCCACCCAACCCAGCAAGCACAGGAGACTCATGGTGGCTTACGTAGGGGCACGCTCCATCAGTTTGCTTTGGAGGGGGCATTTACAAGCCAGATCATCTCCAAAGCATCTCTGACCTATATAGAGGCCAATGCAAACCCTAAACAATCCCAGGAACTAGAATCTACAAATGACCCTCTTACATTTCCCCCTCCATGGCTGTGCTAAGTTCTTGACCTGTTATTGCACCTACAAACAGGATGGCAAAACTTTGTTTCTACTTGCTCCTGAATCTGGGTGCTGAGGGGTCTGGCAGAGGTGAGTGAAAACAAAGATGTTGAAGCTGTCTCCCACGATGTGGTGAGAAAAAGGGGACAATTAATGAAAAGAAATTATAAGAAATGTGGAAAACGTGAAAGTAAGTAGTCAGAGATGCAACAGAGAGATAAGACTCTGGAGGCACCTATGGTGTTCTGCTTTCCCGACATGAGTGTTGGCTTAGATGTGTGGGTTTCATTCAGGTCCTGTTAGACGATGAACAGACACAAATTTTTGACCTAGGCCTTCCCACTCCCAGATTCTGATCTGAAGCTACTGTTTTAAGCATGTGACTAAAAATGTCAACATCAATATTATCTTCTGCAGATTTTTCAGTCAGACACTGAGTAATCTACTGATTAATACAGCTAAGCACATCTTGTGCTGCAGGGACTGACTGTCATGGGAAAGAAGGAGAAATTGCCGTTGTCTTCACAAAAAATAATGTAAAAGTGGTGAGTTTCCACCTTTTTCAGAGTAACAAGGCAGGAGCCACTGTTTCTGAGTGTCCTGCAGCTGGACACACAGCCCCGCTTGCAATGGGGCCGAAATAGACTTTGCAGTTCACATGAAACTCAGCACTCACTACTTCAAGGGCTCATTCTACTAGTGGGAAAGGGGAACACATTTTTTTTCATAGGAGAAATCCAGAAGAGTGGGACTGGCTAAATTAGAGAGGAACCAAGTAAAATAGAAATAAAATTTTTAAAAAATGACAACAAAGGACGGTTTGCTACTAGAGATTCACAAAGAAAGGACACCGATTTCATGCAGAGGGGAGAGATTATTTGGTTTCATTGTTCAACTCAGGACTTCACCGCTTTGCTGAATAAATTCGGGACAAAGCATCAGGAACCTGCCTCTCCTGGGAAGAGGATGATGACCACCACAGCTGGACACTCCAGCTGCTCCACCGTGGCGACTCCCGGGCTTGTCTGTGCTTCGGCTCCTGCGCACGGCTGGCACGGAGCCTGCCTCACAGAAAACACAGAAGCCTGGCTGCACACAAGTGCCAACGCCTGACATTTCTCTGACCCTTGGAAAAGAGAAGAAAGGGGGGGGATCCTGTGTGTTGTACAAATATTTACCTAACACTTATATCAGCCAAACACAGAAGAGAATTAATCTGGAGGTAGCGATTTCCTTGGCGGGTAATTTGTACTTTCGTAGGCTAATTCCTAATGTGGTAGGAAATGATTTTCAGAAAATAATAGGATAAACACTCCCCTCAGAGAAAGTTCATAGTGTTCTGGTTCCTTCTCAGAAGATCAGCTTTTCTCTGGGGATCTCCATGGGGCACCCAGGGAGAAGGACCTGACTTTGCTCATACCTTCCTTGAGAGAGGGAGCTATAGAAAAGAGACATAGCTCCTCCAGCTTCTTGCAGCCACGAGACTTGCCGACGCCAACTGCTAATCGAGGTTTTCTCCCCAGCACAGGCCACAGGATTCAAGACATCATCTCACAAAGTCATAGGTGGCAGGCAGGGCCCTGCAGCTACATCCACTGCTCTCTCTCAGAGCACCAGAGCAAGGTGGTCTGCTGCAGGCTCAGCCCATCCTCAAACTCTCCAGGAGCACTGCTCGGCAGCCCAGCTGGCTGGAGCACTTTCTTGATGGGTACTTAAAGACAATAAGAATATGCCTGGAAAAAAAGCAGTAGGCTGGAACTCAAATACCTCAGCAAGCACTTCAGTATAATAAGAGAGAATGCCAGAACTATTAGCTTTGATGGTTTTCCTCCAGCCCCTCTATAAAACCGGTTCTGGGTAGGATGGGAAAAGGTAAAAAAATGTAAAGGCAGAAATCAAGAGACTGTCCCACAGCCAAACAAATAGCTGAAGATGTTGGGCCAGGCTTTGTTACTATTAACCTGTCAGAGAGATGCACCTGCCAGCTCCCAGCCTTTCTCTCTTCTGGGCATCATTTACCAAAGCACACTGATTGTTTTCCAGTCCTAGTATTTCACCCCAAACACCTCCAAGGAAGGTAACGCTGATGCAGGCACACCTTGCCAAAAGCAGCAGCCAGCCCTGCTGTCACATGTTTCCCCTCCCTAGCATCAGGACCAGCTTCCCCACGGCCATAAGGGATGGTTTAGGGCAGTGATTCACCCAAAATCCATCCCACAGCAAAGAAAGGCACAAGGCTTTCTGCTGGGTCAGCTTGCCCAACGGAGCTGGCTGGTGGCCACGCAAGCACCACAGCAGACCCCAGGGAGAAGGATACCACTGCAGCCAGGTAGAACAGCATTCACGCTTCCAGGACCTGCAGTTACACCATGTGTGGTGTAATGTCAGACCTGCTCCTTCATCATCCCTGCCTGTGACAGCACAGCTGGCACCAGAGCACAGTGGATGTGGAGATTTGTAAAATTTTGCGCCAAGAGGGACCTGACGAGCAAGAAGATGTTCTCAGAGGCACTGTGAAGGGACAGAAGGGCAGAGAGGCTCATGGCAATAACAGGAGTTTTGCACAGAGTGTACCCGAACTGTGTTTTTTATCTTCGCTCCAACCTCCAGGATGTTTTCCCTATGCCTATAACCAAACACTTGGATGACCTCCTTTCCACAAGTAGAGATATAGCTTGCTTTCTACTCTTCTGCACAGGTAGTCCAAGGTCCAAGCCTCATAGGGATCAGGCACTGCCCAGAAACTTGACAGTGCTTCTTCTTCAGAGAAAACGAGCCCTTTATCCCCGTGTTGCAACCAGGCAGGCTGGCAGCTGCCTGATGAGGACCCAAATGCCTGCTGGAGCTGAGCCTCAGCTGCCTCTCTGGATTTGAGACGGGAAGTCCTCAGGACTTGAGCTTGCTTCTGGAAATAGAGCAAGGTGGACACAAAGGAAAAAGGCTGAAGATGAGGCTGAGACAGATGCTGCATCCTACAGCAGAAACCTCTGCAAGAGGCAGGCGGTCTGAAGCCAGTTGCCTGCAGAGCCAGTGGACCAGTTAAGTGACAGAGAAGCTGTAACAAGAGGAAACAGGACGAAGATTATTCTTGCCTTGGGTCCAGTCAGGGCCCAGGGCTATGTCTGCCTCTTCTCAGCCATGCTTTTTATTGCTTTTGGGTTAAAAGTCAGCAAAGGAAGCTGCAGGAACAGCAAGTGGAGATGTGGAGATCTCATCCAGCAGTTATGACTCTGCCAGGGCAATGCACTTGAAGCCTAGTTCAAGAGAAAAAGTAAAAAAGCAGAAAGCCACAGAGAGAGATAACAGCAGTACCCAGGGAGCTATCAGGCCTAGGGGCAGGAGCATGACCAGAGCTGCTCTGTCTTTCTGGAGATTAGATCCAGCCACTATGGTGCCTCTGGCCCCAGTCAGCACTCAACATTTCAATTACCCTGTGGAGGTACCTGGCAATCGTGCAAGGGGGAAATCCCAGACCCGCTCAGGTGATCAGCTTCCCCTCTAAAGGATGAGATTTGATTACTCTGCTGTTGTTACTGCTGCTTACATAGCTGCAAATGCTATTAACGCCCACATGCTGTCCAGTCCTTTTGTAACCCTGCTAAACGATTTCACTCAGCAGCCTCAGGAAACAGCAGGTCCACAGGCTGGTTTGCACAGAAAGCATTTTCGTTCTGATCCAAGACCATCTTCCTCTTCTTTCGTTGCAACGACGAGGCATGAAAAACTGGCAGGTATGAAGCAGGGTTTTGTTTTCCATTACCTGCAGTGCCCACAGACCCCTCAGCATGGTGTGATGTTTTAACCCTCTCTTGGACGGTCTTATTTCTCCTCTTATCCTGGTTGAATCTTTCCAATTTGCTGTTATCCCACAGGACATCAATATGGTTTGAGGTCTTTCCCAGCACTATTCCCAGATGCACAAGTATGCAGGTACGGTAACTGATAGGTCCCAAATATTAATGTTTGGTGCCCTGCAAACAAACTAGTCCAAAAGATGCTGGGGAAGGTTGCTTGAAACTGAACATAACACAGGAGCTCAAACTCAGGGAGCTACTTGCAGTCTCTCACACACATAGGCATGAAACCTTCTGCCTTGAACACAAACCTCAGCTCTACTCCTGATCCCAGTTACACCCATTTAGATTATACCCCACTCACACAGGCAGTGCACTGGGAGTATGTTCACCCCACCACATGACACCAGGTGTCATGGGCATTGAGGCTGTGGTGCAACAAACAAATACTTCTGGCCAGTGAGATCACGGGGACAAGCTGTCACCCTGTGCTGTGCACCCCAGGCACGTGGAATGGTTTTCTGGATGCAGCAAGGCTGTCTCCTTGTCACCTGGCCAAGGCAGCGCTGCACCATGCTCTGGGAAAGAGGTTACTTAGAAGGTCTGATGTGCTTTTCACACACCCTGACCAGAGCAAACCTCTATTGCTAGTGCCATGCTGCAGGAGAAGCAACATTCCCCTCCTGATCTACCACACACACACATGCATGTAGCCCCACAACTCCAAGAGTACAAAACATGAAAAAGACATGTAAACTGACCTCCTAAAACCAGAAATGTGGAGGAAGGATAAAGTGAAAAGGAGTAGCCAACCGCTTCTGGGCACAGGGGTGACTGAAGGCTAGGTCAAGTCATGAATCACAGACGGGGCAAGAGAAACTACCAAAAAAAAGTCATTTGAGGATAGATCTGGGGCAAGAGAGTCTCTCTGGCTGCTTTTTTTAAGTCAATAAAATGCACAGGCAGAAAAGAGTGAACTCCTTGCCCTGAGATCAACGTCAGAACAACAGTCTTGGAGTTAGAGGATTCAGGAAGTTACGAGGAAGCCCTGCAAACCTTTCCATTTCTGGTTAGAGCAGAACCTGCAAATATGATTGCTGACCTCCTCCAGGGATAAATCACACGTTGGAGACTGTGTGTGCAGACATAAATTACTCTATTTTTCCTCCAGTCACAACTCTGATTCACTGCTTTGTGAAACTGCATAGTTTTGCTCTCGGTGAGTTTGCCAACTCTGACAATAAGCTACAAACATTAAAAGTAAAGTGTGATGGAGGAAAAGGCAGAGCACTGCACGCAGGAATGAGAGGAAAATGAGCAGACGTAACTTCCCAGGGCACTCATGCAGTTTCACTTCCAGACCCACCCACCAAATAATAATACCTTGATACTATTGCCCTCTAGGTATAGGAAATGTGCTTCATACAGGAAGGGAGGAACTGATATCCAATGGCTGGGGCAGTAACCTGCTTGTGGAAGATAAAATTCGAATCTTGCCTCTGCCACTATTTTTTTCCATTGCCCTAGCTAAATCACAAAATCCACCTATGCCACAGTTTATCTGGCAAATATTGCCTGCCTCCTGAAAGCTCAGGGAGGATATGCACATGGAAATGCATTTCTCAGTTTGATGTTGCTTCCAGTTGCATTATCCTTCAAAATTATGGGGCTGAGCTCGCACGTCAGCTTCAGAAATGCCTCTGTCTTAACCTAGTGCGTGCCAGTGTAAAAAAATGCCAAACTACTGCTGATTTGAACTTGCTAAGCTGAAGGCAGAGGAGCTTCAGGAGCCAATGCCAATGTCAAAGGGTGGCTATGGCTTGCAGCCAGCTGAGATACTCAGCCACAGCGACCCAGCTTTGGCTGTAATCCCCTGCCTGGGGCAATTGGAGCCAACAGAGGTCCTGTGCAACGGAGACATCCTCTCCTGCTCATCCTCACCTCTCTGACCATTCAACTTAAAACCTTCTCGCCTTCCTCTCTTCTGCAAAGTTGCACAAGGAGCCCTGAAGGATTAGACTGGGTAAGGGGAAAGAGCAGGACATTTTGTTTTTCAGGGGAAGGAGGCAACTGGCTCAAATGAAGCCTGAGAAGAAGAAAACCTACTGCTACTTTTAGGAACATAAGATAAAGACCTTAATTTTGGCACTACTAACTTCCACAGCAAAGCAGGGAGCAATGCCTTCCATTCTGCTACTCTTCCGCAGTAATCCATAGGTCATCTTAACAACACAAAACACACACCGAAGCTTTTAAATAATGAAACGTGTTTTCAACCTTACGGCCATAATGTCTGTGCAGTTAAAATCATTAACTGCTGGCAAGTTCAACTCCTTAATTTACAGAACACGTGACAGTCGTCCTGCAATCACAGCGTGCTTGTCCATGAGACGTTGTGCTGCACACAGGCTGACTCCGTACTTGCCTCCTCCTGCCATCAGAAGCAAACAGGCTCTCATTTTTTACATTCTTCATGTGCAACAATAGATTTCTCAAAACAGTCACAGCTAGTGTTAAAAAGAGTTGCTTCCAGCCATACCAAGATTAAGGGTATTTGAGTAGTTCACACAATGGTATCACACTTACCAAGCCAGGCATTTGCCAGTCATTGTCTTTAAAACATGGGATTTACATCAAACCATTTAGTGATGGGAGATCAAGATGTTTGACTTGCTTGAAACACAATATTTGCGGTGCTTGGAAAAATTGGCAGGTTGACAGAAGAGCACAGAATCAGGTGTTTTGCTACTAGTCTAAAGTTTTCATTTTTATTCCTGCTTTTAAGATCAAAATAATTTGCTACTTCACAGACTCCAGTTCCATGTTTTTCTTTTTTTTCCCCCCTCTTTTTTGGGGTAAACATTTGACGTTATTTTTTGAACATTATTTTTCAAACCTTTAATCCTGGAACATCTACATGGGTTTCCACCAATTCACTCCCAGTGACCACATCCTCTACTGCTGACTCACACTCTGCAGCTCTGCGTATGGTCTGCCTTTTTTTTATTATTATTAATAAAAATAATAACAATGACTTACAAAATTCCTATCTGGCCCTCAAGGTGACTGCCATAAAAAGCAGATGTTCCACCTAGTTGCGATCACTCCTGGCACTCTCCCCTTTGTCTGGAGGCAGCAGTGAAGCCATGCCCTTATAGATACGAGAGGCAATAAAGGCCTTTTCTACTGCAGTAACAAGTTAATTAAAGGTAATATTTGCCTCCACAATATCACCATCTCAGTGCAGCAAATCATACAAACTGCACTCAGAGACGGACCTGGGAGGCTTCCTGCCCGCTTTTATTTGTATGTACAGCATCATCATTAACAGCAGTAAGGACTTCTTGCAAAAAGCAGCATGTTTCTAAAGGCTTGATTTCAACCATGAAGTGTTCTGTTGTTTTGATGCCCATGGTATCCAAATAAATGCAATGAATAAGAAGCAACATATGTAATAGGTCTTCCCTCTCCTGAGCACAGGGAGGTAAAATAAATAAAGAAAGAAAATGGCAATTCTATACTGAGCAGTCTCTGCCATCTGTTTTTCTTTTTGCAACAAGACTGTGCCCAAAAATGTTTAACGAGATCATCCATGCAGCTTTCAGAAAGCTTTGCTACGTGCATTTTTCTCAATTGGTCCAAACCCCGAAGGACACAGACTGCTCAAAAATCAAGAGATTGTTCTTATACAGGAGCTGCCTGGGATTTGAAGCTGAACATCAACCGTGCAATAGACCTTCAAGTCAGCATTTGCTATTGCTTTACCAAACATACCTAATCTGTTATTTCTTTTACCCTGGATGGGTATATTCCTAAAGACTCAACAGCTTGCTACTTCCATGTAGATGCAGCCTTCCCAAAATATCTGCTAGCAGCTTGATTTTCAGTCAAGTTCTGTGGAACTTTGTGCTGCAGAAAATGTCATCCACAGCTTTCATGAAAAAAATAAACCCCCAAACTCCTCAAACCACACCTTATTTATTTCTCTACTTGCTGTTCTATTTGCCATTTTGCTCAAAGCTGCTGTAGCCATTTTCTTCCCCTGAATTCACCTCAAAGGCAGTAATCCACTCCTGCATTCTTTCCATGGTCTCTGTAAGCATTGTGACAAAAATATTACCTTATGCTATCAGTTTCAGAGGTGACTGGAGGCAGTCTAGGGACAAGGCTGAAGGAAGAGAGGAATTAAGATAAAGAACAGGCTGGACAAACATCCACCAGAAATGGCGCAGGTAGGGTTGATCTGACCTCGAGGTAAGGAAGTGAGCTAAACTGACACTCTCGAAGGCCACTTCAGAAATATCTTACGATTTGTTTAAATTATTTTCCTTTGCCTATGGTCTTGAGGGCAGCAGAATGACTGGTCTATCTCAGGGCTCTGCACAGGATGCCTTGCTCTGACACTGAACAAAGCCATGAAAACAGAGACACCCCTAAATGTGGGAGAGCTCAACAGTTACCTGACAGCTATGCTGAGGAGGAAACAAAAGCTGCCATGCTGATGAATATCAAAACCAGAAAAATATAACAAGTCTTCTAAATAACAAAGAGGAACTGACAGTGCAGTGGTTGGCATTGCTTCCTAGGTACGTCAGATTGAAAAACAATTTGATGATTGAATTTTGAGTCAGATGAAGTCCTTCTATTACTGTTAATGGGTTTTGGATGAGGCTCTAAAACCACTCCAAGAATTCCAGAAACTTGGATACAATCCCTGTGTACAAGTTTACTTCCATGATTCTGATTCAAAATTAAAAACCACAGCTTCTGGTTCTGGTTTACATATGATCAAATGTTGATTAAAGTGGCAGTGAAAAGCAACAGGAATTTCAGGATGTTCTTCAAGAATGTCTGAAATTTCTCATCAGGTGTTAACAACACCAAATCTAAACCCAAAGCTTCATTTGGCCTCTAAACCTAAATGCCAGCCTTTATCTCTCTTTGCAGAGGAACTGTGCGTGCACCTCAAACCACCACAACCATCTCTATTTAGCAAAAGTGTTATTTGTAACACTGATTTCTTCACAGAATCATAGAATGGTTTCAGTTGGAAGGCACCTTAAATAATCACATACTTCCAGCCTCCCCTGCCACAGGCAGGGACACCTCCCACTAGACCAGGTTGCTCAAAGACTCGTCCAACCTGTACTTTTGAACACTTGCAGGCAGGGGACTTCTACCACTTCCCTGGGCTTGATGATGATTCTTCTGAGTCGTGATAAAATACTGACTTCTAGTCAGGGTAGACAAATATGCAAGATGGACTAATGGTTTGATATGCTATGGAAAATCCTATATACCTATGTCTTAAATAATATATCAAGCCTCAGAGTAGTAAGGGGGCAAGAGCATGCTCGAGCTCCTCCATGACAGAGGCACAAAATTCAAATGGACAAAACAAGCTGCCAGTCCTCCCTTCAGGCATCCTGCCTCCAAGCAAATATACACTGTGTAATGGGAAGGGCTGCAAAGCACAGACACTTGCTTCTGGGCTGGTTTTATTTACACAACACAGGTTGCTATGGGGAAGAATCAGGGTTATGTAAACTACAGAGCTTTTACCCACTGACGGAATTCCAAAATACCAACTTCTAAAATATTGTTTCTCCTCTTTCTTGAATAAGTCTGTCAATGTCCTGCTTTCGGTCTCAGACAAGCCTGAGCAACACACTTGACAAAAATCACTAAGAAATTGAGAATCAGGAGTTCCCAGAAATTTGTCCCAGAAGGAACAGACCTGGAGCCATTCACAAGCTGAGATGCAGCTGAACTTTTCGGAGCCCAGACTGCAGGGGCCAGCCAAACACTGTGGCGGGCCCCCTGTTCTCCACAAGCAATCATTCCTGATGCCTCATGCGCAAGCATTCCTGAGGGCTTCCAGGAGGTGATCCTTCACCGAGAAGGAGACGGCCGGGTTATTCGCCTTGGAGCTGGGCCAGCATGCCTTACAGAGCTATCCTGTTACAGTGGAATATTTAACCACGCTACAGCTTTCTACCAGAGCATTGAAATCACCCTGCCAACTCCTTGAGGTGGCTTGCGAGGACTGATTGCAAAATTATTTTCTTTTCAACGTGCTGGAAATTTCCACAAGTCAAGGAAGAGAGGTTCCAATTGCCCAGCACTTTTCCAGAAAGTGCTTAATGAACTTAAGGACAAATGAAACTGCAGTGACTGTCCAGTCCGCCTCTTGTGTAATTCAGCACAGGAAACTCACACAGTAATTCCTGCACCGGCTCCAGAATAAATATCCAATGAAAATGCCATCTGACATTGGTTATTTACATGCTGACCCGAGATTTCATCCAAACTCTGTTCTCAGCCTCTTTGCTAAATTTTACTGACCTTTTCCACAGGCTCCTGGTGTGCTTCCTACTGAGCTCCACTGACTGTTCAATTTCATTCCCTTTCCGTGATGGTAGGAGTGTGCTGCCTTATACAATTTCATCATGTATGTCAAAATACCCATTTCTAGCACATTCTGCCAAAACTGAAGGTCAATGAAAGAAGCTGGTTGCTCTACTGCATTTTGCCAAAGGACTAGTTGTTTGTTGCCTGTCCTTTCTGTGCCTCTGACCCCAGTAACTCACAAAGCTCCAGGTTTTACATAGCTAAGAGAGCATCAGACTTCAGCTCTGGTGCCCTGAAACACTACACTACAGTTCATGTGTTACACACTGTTTAATGGGAAAAGTTCCTAATGTGGTGTCTCCTGGGATGAAGATGAGGACTGTGCGTGCCTGTGACTTCCCAGGCTCCACAAATAGCGCAGGGCAGTCCATTCTTGATTACTCTTTTAATGTTTTTTCTGCATGCTAATACAAAACCACAGAACTGCTGAGGTTGGAAGGCACCTCTGGAAATCATCTAGTCTGAACCTCTGCTCAGAGCAAGATCACCACCACCTCTGCGTTAGTTTGTGCCCATTGCCTCCTGTCCTCTCCCTAGATGCCACTGAGAAGAATCTTATGCCCTCTCATCAGATATTTATACACACGGATAAGATCTCCCTGAGCCTTCTCACTAGGATGAAGAGCCCCAGCTCTTTTAGCCTCTCCTTGTATGTCAGATGCTTCAGTCCTGTAATCATCTTCATGGGTCTTGGCAGGATTCACTCCAGCATGTCCATGTGCCTCATCTGGGGAGGACATGGCACTACAGTGCTTAATGAACTTAAGGACAAATGAAACTGCAGTGACTGTCCAGTCCGCCTCTTGTGTAATTCAGCACAGGAAACTGAACACAGTGGAAGGACCATTTCCCTCAGCTGGACCTAATGCAGCCAAGGAGGCTGTTGGTCTTCGATGTAAGGGCACATTGCTGGCTCATGTTCAACTCCTTGTCCACCAGGATCCCAAGGTACTTTCCTGCAAAGCTGCACACATGGCATTATTCCTCTGCTCCATGAGGTTATCTCCCATGAAGCAGGTCCCTGAACACTGCAGTGTGCTCTCCTGAAGTCTTCAGGCTGTTATTTGCCTTGTTCCAAGCAAACTCCAGCCTGCTCACCACATGAGGCAAAAATCATTTGTGAAAGTATTTTTAAACCAGCTAGTCATTCAAATACATTGATAACTCTAAACCCCCAAAAGTTTGCAACTTTGCTGTTTTTGAAAAATCTGCCTGTAAGTACCTTGGAAGCAGAAGTCCCAAGGGAAATGCTGGGATTTGTGCCAAGCCACACATGTGCCTTTTTAGAGCCCAACCTAAAATGGTAATACAATTAACTACTTCAGAGTTTGCAAAAAGCACTGTGAGCTTTCCTCTGTCTGTGCTCTCCACCTCCCCACTAGAAATCCACCTTCTCCACAGTGAGTTTAAAGTCTGTGTCCAAAAATCTTCATGATCCTGAAAAATGGAAATGGAGGGACAAAAGAAAAGAGACTGAATGCTAGAAGGAATAATGAGAGGTCTTGTAAGCCAAACTTATTATTCATGTCCCTACTATATTAATGAGATGCCGATTTTTTCAGTCAAGTAAAGCATCCACAGAATAACATTCAGGCTACCACATCAGCATTTCACAGGATTTAGAAAACTTGGAGCAGACCGTAAATCCTGTTCACTGCAGGCTTTGTCTATTATATTTTAAAATACACGTAACTGCCAGTGTTAGACATGCTCCTCTACTTGATGCCAAAAATGATGCAATGGGATTGTCAGCAGCCCATTGTCTGGGAGCTTATCCATCCAAAAAAAAGTCCTGCTGTGATGCAATATGCTAACAGGTAAACTGGCAAACAAACAAAATTGTTCACCTCTGCCAGGTTTGTTTCTTTGCTGTTCTGCCCTGGGTCTCAACAACAGTTAAGCCAAGAGGAAGACCTTGCCTTGAAATGGAGACAGCACCATCTCAGACAGGCCCAACAAGAGAATCTCATGCCTTCACTCTTTCAGGTGACATGAAGAGTGGCACACAACATATATCACACATTTGATTTTAACCTGCTTTTAAGGATCTGCGCTGCTTGACTGAGTTTTATCGTGCTTTTTTTGCAATACTGACTGAAATGCCAGGTGTTTGTTCAGCACAGGTTTTGACATCTCATCACTGCAAAGACGGGGCTTCCAACCTGTCTGAAAAGCAGCTGTGCTGATGTTTGAAAATTCAGTAATCCTAACAGCAGCACTGATGAAGAACAGGACAAACATTGTGAAGAGTAAATATGGAATGAGTATAAGCCATTACTGCACGAGTGTCAAGAGGGATGCATTAGCCCAAAAATGTGACTGCATTCACATGTTTGTTGAAATTCAGGCATGTCCTGGATGCTAATGTAGTCTCCTTGACTGTTTTTCTGTCATCATTTTCATGGTGAGAATAATACAAATCTGTTTGTTTCCCAGGAGTACTGGGAGGTCGATTACCTCACTTTCTGAAACACCAAAAATTACAAGAATGGAGAGCCTGATTCACAGGGTCTGCGTGTTAGGCTCACATAGACTTGCCACAGAAATACTGCGGGTCCTATCAGAAAAATGAGGCCCCTGGGTGTTCCAATCCTCATTAGAAATAAGAAAAAAATGCTTTCTAGTGAAAGAAAAACAAATTTCTCATCTAGGAATCTCTGCATCTCTGCCAGCTCTGAAGCTGGCAAAGTAAGCCTCACTGGATTTAACTTCAAATGCTTATAACTTTGCATAATTGGGAAATGTCAGAGTAATATTTTTTATGCATCTTTGCATATGATCAAAAGTATAATTGTCATAAAACCAGATGAGACACACAGTGTGTCCCAGACCCTTGGTGAAATCTGGTTGCTAAAGCATTCAGCTGCAGTAAACAATCCTTGCAAAGGGATGTTTTTCGTGAACATCTCTTAACTATTGTGGGCCATCTCAAGTGAAAGAAGAGTTTAATTAGCAACATTATTCCTGCTACAGACTGTTAGAAGAAAGTTACAAAAAACATGTAGAGCATGCATAATTTTCCACCACTCTACAGAAATTTTTAGGACACTTCTAAATTTGAGCCCCCTAGCTAACTCTAGAAACATCTAAGGGTCTTCTTCATAAAACTTGAGTTCAATGTAGCGATGTGGTAGGGTCTCTGTAAAGGTAAGTACTTACCTGGCAACAGCTCAAAAACCAGGAAAGACACCCCAGACATAATATCATCTCAAAATTATTAGCAAACAGGAAACACCACAGAAGGGGAAAAAAAGCCCACTTTTTTTTACCAACTCTGTAAAAAAGATGACTGTCCAGTTTGTGCCAGCTGCTCTCTGTTGGCCTCCTCATGGTTTTTATTTAATTTCTTTCCCCCTATCTTTCCCTTGCCTTCTCAGACTCTTCCAACCTCTGACAGTTTTGGAGGAGCACCCAGACCTTTCCATCTCCCAGTGACCCTCCTGAGACTCCTTCTTCAAGTTCTGTTTCCTGATGAGCTCTGTCTCCCCTTTCAACACCTGTCTGCAAGTCCTGCCCCAGTCTTACAGCACTGGAAAGAAACACAACCTGATAGCATTAATAAATGATAGCTAGTCGCTCCTCTCCCTTTCATCTCCTCTTCTCTGGCCGTAAGCGATCCGCCTGCTGCAGAGGCAATGAGCAAGCCCCTGCCCCCTCCCTGGGACAGGCTGTGGTGCTGCCATGTCGAGGTCCAGGGCTGACTCCAGGCCATGTCACCATCTGAGCAGGTTGGTGAGAAAGCCAAGATATTGCTCTTCTCACCTGCCCTAGCCTCCTGCTGGCACTTTGGGTAGAGAAGACCCAATAGATCTAGCTTCAGGGACAAAAAGGGCTCCCAACCAGCCCAGCACTGGGGTACACCTCCATCAACATAAGGAAAAATTTCTTTACTGTGAGGGTGACAGATCACTGGCAAAAAACCTGCCCGGATGCGTTCCTGTGTGACCTACTGTAGGTGATCCTGCTCTGGCAGGGGGGCTGGACTAGATGATCTTTTGAGGTCCCTTCCAACCCCGAACATTCTGTGATTCTATGGAGGGGGGCTTCCCCAGCAGCCTCCCATGCCATCAGAACTCAAGGCACCAGCACATTTTGTCTGGAGGCAATGGACAGCTCATGCCTCTGTTATAGCCCCCAAGAAATCGACCACCACTCCCTGGTCCTTCCCTGCTAGGTGCCCAAGGCTCTTCTCATGAAAACCCATTAGATTTTATGACTCATCCCTCACCCCAGGGCAAAGCTAAGTAAACAAGTAATGACGAGATAGAGAAAAGAACAATTGTCATATGAAAAAAATGTATAAGCTATTCTTCCCACCCAGGACTTCCTCATCTCAGATCTGAGAAAAGTACCAATTAAACCATTTAGGCAGGCTCCCAGAGCCCCAGTAAGGGCGGAGTGTGATGGACACAAGGCAACCCTGCTGACTCATGACCTGCTACAAGGGCCAGGGGCATCCCTCAGTGCTAATGTCCTTATGGTGTAGGGTCACATTTCTTAAAGCAAAGAAAGTCCTTTCCCCTCCCCAGTGTGACAAGATGTAGCACTGAACTCTCACGGATTGGTGGGAGCAGGATTGGGGAAGACTCTCATACTGCTTGAGAGAGTCCAGCGCAGAGCCACAGAGATGATGAAGGGAGTGGAACGTCTCCCTTATGAGGAAAGGCTGAAGGAGCTGGGTCTCTTTAGCTTGGAGAAGAGGAAACTGACGGGTGATCTCATTAATGTTTATAAATAAGCAAAGGGTGAGTGTCAGGAGGATGGAGCCAGGCTCTTCTCAGTGATGTCCAATGACAGGACAAGGGGCAATGGATACAAGCTGGAACATAGGAGGTTCCACAAAAACATAAGGAAAAACTTTTCACTGTGAGGGTGACAGAGCACTGGCACAGGCTGCTCAGGGAGGTTGTGGGGTCTCCTTCTCTGGAGACTTTCAACATCTACTTGGACATGTTCCTGTGTGACCTACTGTAGGTGATCCTGCTCTGGCAGGGGGGCTGGACTAGATGATCTTTTGAGGTTCCTTCCAAACCCTAACGTTTTGTGATTCTGTGATACTTGTGAACCTGAGATGGAAGACTAAATCCGTGGTGAAATCCCCACTGCTTCAACACCACGAGCAAGGCAGGAGCCACAGCAGAGCATACTTGCTCGGAGACCCAATGTGCAGGCTTTAATTGGGACCCATGAGACACCAAAATGCAATTACAGTCAAAGAGGTGATACGGGACAGCTTCTCAGTATCCTGTGTTTTCTCTCTTTTAGTAGCTTGCTCCAGTTTGCTCAGTTTCTAAATCAAAAGGATGTTTTCTAACCAATGGTGCTGCAGACCACAAGCTGAAAAAACAAGCCAGGTTATTTTTTGCTCTTTAAAAAAAAGAACTACCACCCACCAGGGATTTTGCCCAATGGTCAAAACTGCCCAGCTGCTCATTTGTGTGCACAGCTGTATACAATTTGTACAGAGCTGTACAGCTATAGCAGTGGAAGGAACAAGAGCAAGTTGCCACAACCAGCAACATGAAAAAAAAGTTTTAACCACTCATCTTCCTAGTAATTAAGGTAGCTTTCTCCCAGTTTTCTGGGCAATGGAATCACCCTGGAAGAATCAACCCCAACATACTTTCAACCTGTGTTTTTATTTACTCAGAGAGGGCCAATTTTTTATTCACTTCTTATGAGCACTCACAACAGGCCTGGATTATCAAAGAGTTACCCTTAGCCAAATCAAGAGGGGGGGAAAAAAAGCAATGCACATGCGATGAACTGTTGCTAAACAACATCAAACACGTGAGGAGATTTTGATCTGCTCCTGGAAGTTCCATGAGCAAACACACAAAGTGAAATAAATAGGATACGTTATTTATTGCCATTTCTTCACTCAACTCTAGGAGCTTCTGCCAGTAACACAGTTCCTGTGCATGGAGCTGAAACCACAGAGGCCCGCCTAGGGCTGCTCAGCACGCAGATGTGGTCCAAACTTACTGAATGCTGCTGGTTTCAATTAGGGACCAGAGATGGTGCTTTAATTCTGTCCTACAAAAAAAAAAAGTCTCTCTGAAAAGGCACAGCACAGGCATGGTACCTCCCTGTGCAGGAAATACAAGCCTTATGTAGGAATTTAGTAATTAGCACATCAGACCACTGGTTCATCCCATCAGATAACCTACCTTTGACCAGTGGCCAACATCTCAAGTTTAAAAGGCAGAAGAAAACAACCTTCAGAAGAACCTTTAGCTGTGTTACTTTACAGAGGAGAAAAAAAGTCCTCATAACCTACGCAGTCAACTTATGCCCTGCAGCAGAAATTGTAATTACTCTTCTCTTACCATGTGTAGTTGCAAGTATTACTATTAGTCATAAAATTATCCAACCCTTAATAAAAAAAAAATAATAATCCAGCCACGCCACTTGCATCATCATCTCTTGCAGCACTGAATTAACTATGCTGAAGTTACCAAGCACATACACAAGAGACTTATTTTACAAATAATGCTTTTTAATTTAATGGCATAAGTCTCTTAGGCTATGGGGCTGAAGGAAACCAAGAGACTGATTTCACTTCTAGAGCCACTTTGAATTCTGCTGTAGGTCCAGCTTTAACCTTTCTCTATTAAGGGGGGAAAAAAAAGGAAAAAATATATAGATATCTTAAACAATTAAATCCTGTCACAAGTAAATCTCTTTGTAACAGCCATCTTTGCTGTTCCTTCCCTGTGGTCTTTCTCAGACCTTATGTTATCCCTGAGCACTGAAGCACACAGAGGTAGCTGCTCTGCTCCAGAGATGTATCTGGGTTCAAGGGAACATCTGAGCTCACTCATGCTTGTTTGTGTTCTCTTATATTTTTAAAACAAAGCTGCTCTGGACCACGTTGGCTTCAACCCAGTGGGACCCCTTCCACTAGCTTCTGTGAGCCTGGATCCAGCCCTTGGCCCTTGCTCTACTTACATTTCGATTAGCCGCAGCAGCAAGGCAGACAGCTTTGCTGCTTAGCCAATTTTTACCATGTAGCCTAGTGAGCAACTCCTGGGCCACTCACCCTCCTGAACAGCCCCCAGCATGACAATTTTTAAAAGAGGTTTGCTTGGATTTTTCAGGTTCAGGTAAATGGTGTCTGCTTTCACTGTGGCCTTTCTAGACAACTCCGGCAACTCAGAGGGATCCAGTTATGCAGATGAAGGATGTATTGGTTTGACCATATCAAATCTCCTATTAGCCTGACTTTAATTAGATCCTTATGGTCTGGTTTTGATCTCAGAAATGCTGTGGTAAATCTGGACTAACTCCCAAGAGTAGCAGAGTTTTGAGAACAGTGTTTGGCCCCTGCAGTAAAGTCATGACCTTCCACACTCCCGCAAGGGCTGATCAGTAAGTACTCATCAGAACAGCTCCAGATAAAAGAAGACTTCCAGGACCCAGCTTTCAAACTCAGGTGCCCCCGAACCAGCAATTTTGTCCATGTCAAGTGCGGCGCTTGTTGCAGTTGGGACTTTGCTGTGGCATAGAATCACAGAATAGTTTAGGTTGGAAAAGACCGTTAACCTAGCGAAGTCGGGTCCATCACTAAACCGTGTCCCTGAGCAGCACATCTACACGTCTTTTAAATACCTCCACAGATGGTGACTCAACCACTTCCCTAGGCAGCCTCTTCCAGTGCTTGACAACGTTTTCAGTGAAGAAACTCTTCTAAATGTCCAGGGTTCCTAATGCCCAGCACCCTACACTCCCTTCCTGTAGGAGCTCTTGAGGATGAGACTGGCTTGCCTAAAGGCAACCCCTGGGGAAACAGGCATTTCAGCCCAGCTTGACAACAGTGCAAAGGACAGGAGGGGAGAGGGTGTCCCACTGTGGAGCAGCTGAAGCCAGGTGCAACCAAGAGGTGTTACATCTCCCAGGTTCAGTTCAGTGCTAGCAAATACATACGGATCTCAGCAGATCTTCACATGCTCCAATCAGAGCTGTGCTTGTCCCACAGCCTTGCAGGTCCCATGAGCAGCTCCTTGCACTTTCTTGTCCTGGCAGTGCACAACACTGCCGAATGCTGCTTCTACATGGGTATCTTCCTGCCACTCCAGTGCTGTCTTCATACAGATATCCAGTGTGGGCTGCTTGACTGCAACCATGTCTTGTGCACCACAAATAGTCTGCTACAGGTCTGGAAACTACATGAGGTTCTTGGAAGTAACCGATGGCATTTGGCCACTCATATAGGAAATACACTTGTACAGACATGCCTGCAGACAGTTCCTCACCAGCTCCCCATCCCAAAAGGGGTGCCAGGGGTTAGTTCATCTACCTCAGGGATGGCGCTGATCTACCGCCTCTGACTATCCCCACCCAGCTGCTTCAGTCTTAGTCTTTTCCATTACCCACTAGTCTGACTGCTCTGTGGTTGTTTCCTTGGACACTTATCTGTCACCCTAGTCCCAGCTCATGCTCTTGCTATTTCCCATTGATCCCTGGCCTCCCCATGTCTAGGGCCCTTTGCAGCCCTTCCAGGAGACACAGTCTGAGCATGGCAGCCTTCTCCTCCATGCCTTCCTTATTGACACTATTAACAGTTTAATTTGTTTGAGAACTGCATCACCTATAGCTTTTTTCCCCAAAACCATACAACTCCAACAGCATCAGATTGAAGGTATCAGAATACTTGGCAGCAGCCTAGTGTAACCCAGGGGAAGGAAAAAGCTTCATTTTGCTTTACCAGTCACCTTTCCTTCACACAAGGCACTGAAGAATCGCCTGCAGTAAGCTTCATTTTGCTCTACTTGAGGTCAGTCGGATTTTTGCCACTGATCTCCAGAGGAAAGCCATTTGGCTTATATGCTTTTGCTGAAGGATACACACACGTGCCTGGAAATGCATAAATATTATGGTTTATCCTTGCACCCAGTCCAGCAGTAACCTCTTTTCATACCATAGTTTAGCCTTTATCTATACTGAGTCCTTCTTGATTACCCAGTTTCTAACTCCACCATTGTCAGATTCTCAAGCAAAGTGCACAGGATTGCCACCCGAGTCCCTGCAGACCTTTACCCAGCAGTGCTGTGGCACAGGTAGTGATTTGCTCGAGACAGGTACATGGTGGGGTACCTCAGAGTTGGTTACTGCCACCAGCAGTCCATAGCTGCAGAAGGAGGTTTCTAGGAGTCACCCCAAAGCCAAGAAGCCCAGATGACCTGATAGAGCCAGCAGCTGCCCTTGGATTAAGCAGATGGATAAAAACAACCATGTGCACATGGCCAGGAGGAAACCGCCTTAAGCTGTGGCACTGTCCATGGCACTGTTACGTGCAACAGCAGTAGCTCAACTCTATGTGTGCTGGTCCAGAAGGCAGCTCCCTCTGACACAAGTTGAGTGGCAGAACCAAACTGGGGACTGAGTAAGAGAAGATGACAGTGGTCTTGTGGGAACAAGGTCTGTCATTCACTTGCACTTTTCTCTAGGTCTAGGAGACCTAGACAGGTTCCCAGAGACCAGCAGCAACCCACCCTGAGCCAGGGGGGTGGCTGGGGTCTGGAATCATCCCCTTAATTCTACAGTTTCCACCCATCCTCAGCCAGCATCACCTACTTCACATTCAGTTCCTTTGGTCATGACCTCTCAGCCTCCTCTCTGCAGCACCTCCAGCACCACAGCTAAAGGCAGAAGGGTTGTGATGTGTGTTTTGATAGATTCACAAGCATCTCTGCTTCTTTTTATCCTCAATTCCTAAAGCTAAATTTCTCAGGCAGAGAAGGTCCATGATCTAGAGCTGCGAGAAAGCAGAAAGGCTCCCTATGACGCCCTGCTCTTGGAAGCCAGCACAGCCTTCCCTGGCGAGTGGAGGCAGCACACAGGAACTGGCCTCAACTCCCTGTATAGACCTTTACATCAAAGCCTCCCTGAAGCAGAGCTACTGAGTCAGGCACCGATGGCTTGTGCTGGGATGGAAAATCTGGCAAACACCACAGAGCATGTGGGCTGTCAAGGAGATCCTCTGCATGAATTCCCTTCAGATGCAGACAAGGCAGACCTGGCCCTCTCACGTGCGTCAGTGAGGCGAAAGGACACAAGTCGGTTGAAGTTTTATACAGCAAATGGAGAATTGGTTACACAGTTGAAATGTCAAGATCCCTACAGACTGCCTTGGTGCTGTTTGTGCATCCTGTTAACCTCTACGAAGGTCCTGCAGTGACTGGACAACTAGTAATGGTATCTGTTATCTTGCCTAATGGGAGCATAAACAAGACTCTCAGAAAGAAGAGTAATTTCTCAGAATTTTAAACTTTTTCTTTTTTCCCAGCAACAATAACATTTTCAGCTTACTGAGCTACGAGTGCTCTAAGATCTCTACCTGCTGAGATAATATCATTTGTGTTTTCTTTATGATGGTGCCCAACACCTTCAGGTACTTGCATACCTGCCAGCACTTGAAAACTGAAGAAACATCTGGGGAGAGAAACAGGAAGATCTTGCAGCTTTGAGAAAAATGAGATTCAGAAAGCCTTTGTAAAACAACTGAGGAAGCTTAAAAAGGTCATGGATATACTCCTCGATTAACTAAAGGCTCTAAATATACACACATCATCAGGTACAGTTCTGGTCTGCAGAAGTCCATACGTGGTGCAGAAAGACCCAAGGTGGGAAGATCAAGGAACACTGCAGGCCAAGGAAAGGAAAAGCCATGTGAAAGCCCTGAGTAAACTGCACTGAGTAGCTGAGGTGGCCACAAAGAAAATGTCAAATGACTATATACTGCTAACACACTGGCTGTGTTCTGCTGCACTGTGCACATGCATTGTAGCCACGAACATGGTGGGCAAGGGCAGGACTAGAGATATCGGCCTGTGCAGAGGAGGAGGAGAAGGGGCAGACACACAACAACACAGGGAAATGATGGTCTGTGTTCAGATGCACTGGCAGAGCCGTGCATCTGGGGGAGGCTGCCAATTCCTCTCCACGGTGCATGGGCCAGATCAGAATTTGAAATGGAAATGCTCAGTTGCAACCCTAGAAAGGAAACTTTCAAGTGCCATGGCCATGTCATGACTTATTTATTCCAGGATCTGACCTACCACCTTTGTGAACATTGTTCTCCATCTTAAAGGACCATAGAAGGGAAAACCACTGTAATATTGTTCCTGCTCCGGCAGGGGGGTTGGACTAGATGATCTTTCGAGGTCCCTTCCAATCCCTAGAATACTGTGATACTGTGAATATATAGCAAGCTGTGCAGTCCCAGGAGCTTAGCAGGAGAAAGCAGGGCTTTCAAGGTCACAAAAACATGCAGGAGAACACCACGAAAATAGAGTACTAAGTAGGCGAGGTCAGCGACATGCAGGTACTTGCGTGCTGGGGTGGACAGGTATGTATGAAGAGGAGTGAATACATGGGGAGCACAATCTACACACCCAGGGAGCACAGAGAGGAGCGTAAAGCTGTGAGATGAGGTGGGTGGACAGCTTCAGAGATGAAGGGATGGAGCCTTTCGGTGGGAGGAGAGAAGCTTTGCAGGGAGAAGTTGAGTGATGCGAGACTTTGGGTTGTGCCTCCATGTCAGCGTGGGTGAGGAAGCCAGGAGGTGGAGAAAACTGGTGCAGCAGCATATAAAAGTGAGCACATTCTGCAAGCGTGGAAGCACACGCTGGCGTTATCCAGGTGCTGCTGGCTTCCCCAGGGCAGGGAGCGGGTACAGAAATTGCAGCACATATCTGTGATGTACCTACATATGTATAATGATTACCTTAGGACACTTTCATGTGGGAGACAGCAGCGCCTATTAGACAAATACTCTTTACTGAATTCTCTCGCCTGCAATGCTTTCACTGCATAAGTATCCTGCACAGAGAAGATCTTTGGCTATCACCATGCATGAGGGAAAACAACAACAGAGACCCTGTGCTGGTAAGGGACCAACACTGGAGGGAAAACTCATTTAACAGTGCCTGAAACCACTTGTTCTTCCAGTTTACAGCAAGTGCAGAACACAGTGTGCATCGCTCGGAGTATTTCAGCACAGCATCCAGGTCTGTAATCTCACGAATCCCAAGCTAGGTCTTAACGTGAACCCTAATGTTAAAACATTAGCATGGACAGCAATGAAGCATCTCACACCCTGCTCTATACAAAGGAAACCACTGCAGCCTGCAAGCCTTTTATGCAGAATAGTGAAGCTGGTGTGGAAGACATGCCTCTGGTCTATAAATAAAAGTACCAAGCATTGTCAGCACGTTGTTTAAGAGCAGCAGCACACCGCTTAGTTGCTAATTCACACCGTGGCCTCCTCAGGCTCGGAAGGAGGAGGGAAGAGCTGCAACTAGGTGTTCATTACAGATCAGCTCCATGCGGGCCACCTTGGGTCAAGGAAGTGCATGTAAAACACCCTAGCACTAGCCTAGCTGTCTGCCACGCAATGGAGCTCAGCATCGAATTCCCTGGCCTCCCGAATCAGGTGCTGCAATTCTTCTGCTGGGAAATAATCATTCTTAACCTGGCACACACAGGTTTGTTTAGATGGACTGAGCAAACATGAGGAGCACAGGATACTTTAAAGGTGCTATCATGAGACCATCTTAGCAGACAGTGTATAAAGTCAGGCGATACCTTTGTTTTCTTGGGAGATTCAGTTGCTAGCTTTTGGACTCTGGGCTGATTTGGCAGTACTTGGAGCACAGAGACCCCCTCTATGTGGAAAATGCTACACATGGAAATGTCTTTCGAACCCGATACACACACCTGCAGAGAGTAAAGTTACAGCCTTTTCTTTACAAAGCTACAGAGCCAGACGGTATTATCATATATGCTTTTTATAATCATATTTTTTTTAAACAGGAATATTTACAAAGGAATGCAAAGAAATGCACACAGGAATTGGTATGGTTTCATTTAAGCCATATAGTGAGACGACATAACCCAAGCACTCACAACAGATATAGCTGATAAAATCCAAAAGTGTGAAAGCAGAATGATAGGCTTCGTGCCTGCAGCTGTACAAACGTATCTACTATGTTAATGAGAAAAAGCACCGGTGCCCCATGCCTCTGCCTTGTCCTCGCAGCAAAGCAGCTCTGCTAGAACTCCTGCGGTGGCCAGGGCTGGACAGGGGCTGTTCTGAGCGTTTGCTGCCAGTGCAAGAAGTGGCTCAAATCCTTTATACCTCACCCTCACTCCTGGTCACCACTTTCTCTCTCTGAGTTTTTGTTTTGTTTTTTTTCTTTTTTACTTGAACATGCCTGCTCTGGGAGACCCCCATAGCACTGCCCAGTTCAAGGACCAGCCCAGTATGATTCACCCAAGCTGTCGTCCATCCAGAGGCCTCTACCCTCAGGCAAGCAATGTATGAAGCCCCACTCTCTTGAAAAAAATCTTTCCAGTAACTAAAGCTTTAAGCTGCCTTTGCACCGTATCGGTCAGCAATAAAGAAATACATCCAGATCTAACACCACAGGATCCTGCTCAGCCTGGTAATGAACCACCCTGGGGAAGCAGTGGCAGGTCACTCCACTTGAACCACTCTAATTTCAGGGTCTGAGACAAGAATTACAAGTGGTCTTCAGACCTGCAGAGCCCAAGAAGGGCATCTTGGTGGACTCTGAGAAAAGATCTCAGCAGACCTCGTAAATGCACAGCTCTGCAGAGGGGAGGCAGCAGAATATTGCAATGGTGCTACAGGCTGCCCATGAAGTGGTTAAGTCACCATCCATAGAGGTATTTAAAAGATGTTAAGAAGAGGTGCTCAGGGACATGGTTTAGTGGTGGAACCGGCATTGCCAGGTTAATGGTTGGACCTGATGATCTTAAAAGTCTTTTCCAACCTAAACAATTCTATGATTCTATGATTTTAAACAGACTGCTTGCACAAGTCAATTTAGCACACAGGGGCACCCTTCAAGTGACACTCCAGCCCTCCTTCCTCTGCCAAAGTGCTGGCAATGCATGCTGTCCCAGCTTCAGGGAAGCACCAGCCCCTTCCCATTGCCTTCTCCAGGGCAGTGGGGGAGCCTCCATGCCGCACAGCACCTAAAGGACTTACTGTCACGTAGCATCTTCCCAGCAGCTCTGCGGGGCCTTGGGCAGGGATGCTGCCAGCCTGCTTGGCATGGACAGAGGAACTCAGTGCTGCAACTCAAAGACAGACTCTTCCTGGATAGCCTCAGACAACCAAGGCAGGCCATTACGAGCGATTGTCTAGTTAGAAATTTGTATTTTTGCCAGTACTCAATGCCAGAGTTTAGTGAGGAGAAGAGAACATGGAAGAACGATCTCCTCTCTCGGTAATGATTATAAAGAGCAAGGAGGTCCCTCATGGTTACCAGCAAATGCAGGGAAAAAAAAAACCCCACAAATGCTTTTCAATCACAGAACAGTATTTAGTCAGGAAAAGACAAGTCCATGCCCTCACGTTTGTGCTGAAGTGACACAACTGGTTTAAGCCCTCAGCACTGCCAGTACCCCCAGGGTCACTCCAGCCCCATCCCTCATGCATTCCCAGCGCCAGCACAGAAAGCCAGGAGCACAGGGTGCCAGCATCAGGAAGATCCCTTGTACTAGAGGACTTGTCAGATTTGTGTGAAGAGGAAGGAGCAGGACACGGAAGTCTTGTCCCTCAGCCTCCCAGTAAGTCTGCATCTGGTTGTGCTTTTTTCATCTTCCTAGGTTTCAGGCAAATAAATCCTTCCCAGTAGAAGTAACCTTGAGTTGGTCTGACATAGAGGGAAATTCTCCTTGCAGCTGTAGAGGCATATTTTCCCATATATTTTATAATTTGCGTTTTTTTAACCATGCTGAAAATACCTTGATGTCCTTCACATAAACACCTCTCATTCTACCTCCGGCAGG
Source organism: Apaloderma vittatum (assembly GCF_000703405.1). Lineage (NCBI taxonomy): Eukaryota > Metazoa > Chordata > Aves > Trogoniformes > Trogonidae > Apaloderma > Apaloderma vittatum. The sequence goes on from NW_009724433.1 coordinate 133,704, forward strand.
GAAATGGGAAGCCAGGGACTCACTTGGAAGCTCACCGGCATGAAAACCACAAAGTGGTGTTCTCAGGAGGGAGGCAACTGTGCCTGGAGCTGAGACAGGAGCAAGGACTGACTCTGCCAGTACTGCACCCACTGCATTTCCTCATGTTCTCTCCTTCCCATGCACCCAACACAATGGAGATCTGGCAGAGAGCAGGTCGAATGTGTAAGATGCAGCTAGTGCAGCCATCCCAGCTGCTCTCCTTTCTTTGCTGTTTGCAGGAAAAGGGGAATTTCATCTCCCTTTCAGCAGAAACAGTTGTCAAGCAGACCACTGTCAAGGGTTAGGGGACAACCATGAACATGTTTTCCTGGTTTTTTCTTCTTCCTGCAGTTGGCCCAGCTTTCCCCATGAACAGTGCCTGCCAACCCTCACTGAAAAAAAAAATAGTGGAAAAAACAACCTCGATGAAAAACTCGTTTATATTTATTCTGAGCTTTGTTAGGCTGTCAGGGGGGCTTGTTTTGCTTTACCACACCCATGGTGTCCCTTGGACTGCCTCGTCCGGAGCTGTCAGGACTGATAACATGCACAGCTCTGCAATCCTCCCTGCAAAGTCACCATTTGTCATTGTGCTGCCCTTGTACATAGTGCAGACAAGTCTTTTCAAAAGCCAAGGACAAAAGGCAGAATAGGGTTTAGGAACCACATCTCTCCCCGCTCCCTGCATCTTTCCACCCATTTCTTGCCCCAGGCTGTGCAATTCAGGCAAGTGCAATGAATGGGAAAGGTCAGAGGTAAGCCCTGTATTCTGGGAGTCCAGACAAGTTCCTGCCGCTGCATTACACACAATAGCAAAGTCGGTTCTCAAAAGGCAGGGTAGTGGCATGCCTGGGGCAGCCAAACCAGCAGGACAGTACCGGCAGGGCAGGGCAGGCTAGGTCCAGTGGAACAGTGAATAATAAACCAATATGCTTTCCCCTTGCACTGGAGTAATTTGGAGCCCAATTAATGCTTTTCCATTCATGGACATTAAGTATTTCAAAAGGATAAATAACAATTATCATTGGCATCTTTGTTGTGGAGCCCAACTGGGGCACAGGCTGCTGAAGAAGCAGCAGCTCACTCTTGAAGCCTCAGCTGCTCAGCGGCACACAGGGAGGGCAGGCATCCTCATTCCCCCAAATTTGTGCTGTAACCACTAGCCCTTCCCAGAGCCTGCGGTGCTGGGAGACCACTCTCTAACAGAGAGAACAAGTGCTTATTTAGGGTGAGCAGCTACTGAAGGCAGCAACATCTTCAGCAGCTTGTTCTGGCAGGGTGGGAGTGGTGAATACACAGGAGCTTTCTTACAGCAGCCAAACCGCACAACTATGCAGAAAACCTCTCTCTAAGCAGGGAGACGCCTGCAGCTCTGAAGACATCCAGGAGCAAGAATTAGCTTCCCTGACTGTTTAAATTAAATTCAAAGGGAGACCAAGAAGGAAACACAGCTCTGAGAATCAGGATTTCCTACCATGTCCCGAAACTATCCTGGCAATGCCCTACTCTCCCTACTACTTGAGCACCCCCTCCAAGCACCCCCCAGCAGGGCATCTCCACCCCTTGCAATGAGACCCCTGAGAAACCAGCAGGCATGCTGGGTGCTCTGCATGGAGAGATTTAAGACTGTTTTCCTCTCTCGCTCGCCAGGCTCGGCTGGGTCAGACACAGATTTGGCAAGAGAAGAGCTCCCTGCTAATTTTAGCCGCAGGCTCTCCACCCAGGCAGCAGCGACTCAACCGCTGTGGAAAGCTGGGCAGCACCGAGGTGAGAGGTGGGAGATGTTGCCTTCAAATGGCACCACATGCTGCCAGCTAAATATAAACCCATGGGGGGCAGGGGCGAGGCGTGCTCGCCTGGTCTGAAGCAAATCCCTCCCCCATCACCCAGAGACAGAGCAAGGACAAACTTCGACTCCCAAGGGGATTTGCTCCCCAAAAGCTGGACAAAGTGCACCGGATTTGCCTTCTGCCCAGAAGGATAATTCAGGCTGCAAACCTGCAATAGGAGCCCATGTGTTTTACATATTTTTGGACAGATCTGGAGCTGGTGCACGTCAGACCCCAGTGCACCACGCCAAGCAAACACCATTTTGCTAACACCACTTTTATGAAACCTCGATCAAGCTCCTTCTCATAATGGTCCCTTCTCCACCATGCTGCCTACTACAAAGTGGTTACCTGGGGATGAGATGCCCGTGCTGCTTGCTGAGGCTGATAGTCATAACGTCACAGTTTCTGCTGCGGTGCTTGGGGTGGGAGTTGAGCAAGGTGAGCTTTCCCCTGTGCCTGGATAAAAACTTGTACTGGTTTCAGCAAACACCTGTCCTTCTGTGTAAGAGAAGAACCCTGAAAGGGCATGGAAAGAAAGACGGAAAGAGACTCTTAAGGGTTATGAAAGGAGCAGAGGTAGCATGAGCCTCAGCAAATCCAGAGAGTTTCTGGACTAAAGGCTACCCAACCTTAGACCACAGGACTATGCAGAAACGAAGCATCTTTTCTTTGATTTTCACTGTACCTAGAGAAAAGAGACTTTACATCCTTTGTAAACAGAGGTGTGAAAAAATCCTGACAACAGTAGCAAATCCTTTATCCACAAAAACAACTGGCAAAGTGCTGAGCATTTGCTAGACACCCAGGACAAAACAGATAACCGCACTCTGCAAGTTAAATGGAGCAGCTGCAGCACTGAGCACAATGCTCTACACAGGTGTTTTGGCAGACACCAACTACAGCAAAAAGCCACTGTGGTACTAATTTTCAGGACACCAAACACCCTTATGACACCAAATACATTCTAAACCATCCCAACAGAGCTGCTTATAGTTCTCACCACCTTCTGTAATAATTATCCCTGCTTTTCCCTCCATCTTTTTTAAAACTGAGTCAGTAATTTACTCTGTGAGTACTGGAAGACCCAAAGTTAATTGGCAAAGTGATCACAATTTGCAAAGCAAAGGAAATTGGCCACATGGCTGGAGCTGATGGAATGCAGACAGCGATCAGACAGTACAGACAAACTGAAATAATACTAGCCAGACTGAGGCAGGGGGACAGTAGGAGTTCAAAGAGGGAGTCCATCCTCCTCTGCCCCATCGGCACACACAGAAGACCCTCTTCCCCACTGCAGCAAGCAGTGCGAGCCAGTGAGATGCACCTGGAAATGCTTTGCAATGCCCGCAAGGAACAGCAGCGTGTTCAGAGGAATCACAAGTGCAGAGCACGACTATGGGGCAGCAGCACCAGCACAAGCATCATTGGGACTTCTTCAGAGGAGCAGCAGGGATGAAGACGAGGGCTCAGTGAGAGGGGAAAGGAGCACGAAAGGCAGAGGCGTTTATTAGCTGCATGCTTGGTGCAGGTGAGCAGCACCATGCCGGTAACAAAGAAACTGCCAATGGATGAAATAGCACTGTCGAGAAAAGCAAATTAAATTCAGGCTGAACACTGGTGACCTGAGCTTCACTGCTAGAGCAAGTGAACAACACGGACAAGTAAATACACATGATCCTCTACAGCCAGTAACTATGCAGGAAAGGAAAACACTCATCATCAAGGTTAAAGTCTGTCAAACTCCGGTCTCACAAAGTGCGTCCAATTCTCTGAAGAGGCAGGAGACCAAAACAGCAGAGCCAGATTTAGAATACGTCTATCTAAGGATAAATAAGCTCCCAAAATAGCACAACCTGGAGCAGTGCAAGTGTCCTTCAGGTTACACACCTTACAAAGCTCTTCCCGCCCTGAGGAAGTGACTGCAAAAGAGATGGACTGGGAACAGCCCCAGGAATTGGTGACAGAACTGGAGCAGCCCAAGTACCTGGGCAGAGAGAGGTGAGGAAGCAGCCTCCACCATGCTCCTCCTCCCACAAACCTGATTGCTTAGGCCCTGAAGAACTGAACGCCTTTATAACAAGGGTTTTGCCCCTGCCTATGAGGGCAGAGCAGAACAACAGCTGGTACTAAATCACTTCTGGTGCCTGAGGTGCTTGCAGTGGGGGCCCAGGCCAGCACGTGAGGACAAACCACGGATCAACTTGACAAAACCTTTTTTCCAGACCGCTCTTTGGACTGTCTTTATCAGTGAAACTCTTTCTAGGACCCATATGAACTTAGATCCGTGTAGACGTTTACTCCAGGCAGGCGGACAGTCCTAGAGGATCATCACCCAGAGCTTAGGAAAAGCTAGACCTGCTGGCTTTAAGCAAAGGGGTTTACATGACCCGTGTGATAAAAAGCAAAATAAAAATAGAAAGGTGAAGCTGTTGGTTACAGTAACCAGCCGAGGCTGCTGTCACGGTGTCTGTCTCAAAATCAGCAGGGAGAGACACAATGACTCTTGGAATAGTGAATTACATCAGACAAATTATAAATGCTTTAAAAAACATCCTAACAGGCACAGGGCTTGAGCTTCAGCTGAGAAACTGAAAAAGAAATGATGCAGGCCTAGTGCTTTCAGAATAAGCAGAAATTCAGTGGTCCACAGCTGCCACATGAGTTGGCTTTGCTATATGAGCCTGTTTTACAAATGGAATATAAGCCTGAGAGGTGGCGACTGCAGATGGGAGACATGGCAGATGCTTGCTAGCACAGGCTACAGAAATGCAGGGGAACTCAGCACAGTAGCACGTTATAACATTGCCTGTCTCACAGAAGGTTTGGATGGGAAGTGACCTTTGAAGATCACCTAGTCCAATCCCCCTGACATGGGCAGGGACATCTTTCACTACATCAGGCTGCTCAGAGCCTTCAGTGTTTCAAGGGATGGAGCATCCACAACCTCTCTGGGCAACCTGTTCCAATGTCTCACCACCCTCATGACCAGAGACAGTTCCCCTCACCATCTCAAAGGCCCTGGGCAGGGCACACATCCCAGACTCTTGGACTAAGGAGATGAGGAGGGGACAGAGGAGTCCAGATACAGCCACCAAAGTGCTAAATAAGAGAGAAGGAAAGCATTTTTACTGTTCTTTTTCTTGGTTTATTGTTTATTTTTGATTTTTTTATTGCCAAATAAAAAAGAAGTTCTTGAAAAGAACTTCTAATAAAGCAGCTAGAACGCACCTTGATGCTGAAGCCCCGCATTTCTTCCTGGCAGAACTGCAGTCTCCTGCCTCTCTACAGGAACAGCTGTCCCTCTAACTTCTTTGCTTGATCTATTGCTATTCTTTGGACACCACTATGGAGGATCTGGTTTCATCTTCCATCACCCTTAGGGCAGCCTTCTTGTCCTCAGATTGAAGAAGCCCCACCACCAGGCCCCAGGGACCTCAGTGGTCCTCCAAGATACTCCTCCTGTCATCCCAGCACATCAGCCTAGAAGAAGCCAGGCTGTCTGTTGTCTTGTCCCCTTTTCTTGGGGCTCAGAGCAGAAGAGATGGCACACTTTCAAAGAGCAGGGGGGATGGGAAAGAAAGGTTCATATAACCCACGGCAATCAACAAAATAATTGCTAATTGAACATCTCTCCTATGAAGAGAGACTGAGAAAACTGGGGCTGTTTAGTCTTGAAAGCAGATTGCTGAGAGGGGACCTTATTAATGTATACAAATATCTGAGGAGTGGGTGTCAAGAGGAAGGTGCCAGTCTCTTTTTGGTGGTGCCCAATAACAGGACAAGCAATAAAGGGTATAAGCCAGAACACAGGAAGTTCCATCTCAACATGAGGAAAAATTTCTTTACTGTGAGGGTAACAGAGCACTTGCACAGCCTGCCCAGAGAGGTTGTAGAGTCTCCTTTTCTGGAGACTCAGCACCCACATGGATGTGTTCCTGTGTGGCTGCCCTAGGGGATCCTGCTTTGGCAGGATGGTTGGACTAGATAATCTCTAGAGGTCCCTTCCAACCCCTAACATTCTGTGATTCTAATGCTGGGAAATGGAACAGGTGAGCCTGCAGGATGATCAGGCACAGAGGCTGGAACAGTTGTAAGGTGCCGGCCAGGTGCTCACACAATGCCACTGCCATGATGCCAAGAAGGGGAGCCCTGGTACAGTGTAGTGGTGCCAGATGAGCCATGCCAGAGGTCAGTCCAATTCCATTGTTTCCTCTTGATCTTCAGGTGAATCTACCTCCACGGGCTCCACACCATAAACAACATGAGCAATGGCCATTGCTACCATGCAGCTGATGGCAACTGCCTTCTGATGCTGCCTCCTCCTCCTCTGCAACTGCTTATCTGCCTTCCCAAGCAAAAGTGGGTAGCCACTTGCCTTGCTGCTGGGCAATCTCTTTCTGCCAATCACCCTTGAAACCCAAGGGCCTCAAAGCTCAGCAAACTTTGAGCCAGCAGCAGGGCCCCTGTACTGATGGAGTCTGGAACAGAAGGCACCTAGGAGCCTCCTGACATTAGAAGGCCACTGTGATGGCAATGCTTGTGGCCAAAGATGGCTGTTCTTGGTGCTGGGTGGCCTGTGGCCTGAAAGATGCCCTACTGTGGGAGAAGAAGAAGAGTCAGAGGGGCTAAGGGCCCTTTTGCCTGGAGATTACTCCCCTGTGCCATTCTGCTGCTCCTCGGGCACAGGGACTGTCCTCACTGCCCTAGGCTCCAGCCCCCTCCTCGTTCCATGCCCAGGGTCCCCTGGACAAGATGGTGGCCACAGCATTCCAGGGGTCCTCAGTGACCCCCACTGATCCAGCTCCCTGCAAGCCACCCCACAATCAACAGTGGCTGTAAGGAAGCGAAGCATCCAGCATCCCGATGTCAGGGAAGGGAGGTGCAGCTGGCTTTCACAAGGTCTCCCACCACTCCATAAAGTCATTGCTGATTGCCAAGTGCCCCATTGGCCCTTCTTCCCCATCGCCACCCCTGGAGCATGGAGAGCTGCCATCTCCTCCACAGAGAGTCCCGAGGGAGAGGGGAGGAGAGGGTCCAGTGTCTCTCAGGGTGCTGTGCTGGCATGAGAGGAGTCTGTGGGAGGCCACTGAGGGAGATCCGTGGAGCCTGGAGGTGGTGGGGTTTCTTATCATGCCAATGTTCATCCTTGCTCTATTCTCTAATTTTACGGAAAAACCTTCTCATGCTTTTTTCCCCCCCCCCCCTAATAAGAAAGACCTGGGAAAGACTGTAATTCTTAACACCTTGGCTTGGGTGTTATTTTGAATTTCTAAGTAGATGCAACTACTCCTTCCCATTGGTATGAGCATGCAGACTATGGGCCATAATTGCTGTTGACAAAATTTCCTCTGAAATAGGCATGCATTGATGTTTTCACGACATAGCAATTGCAAAATGAGACTTCTCATATTTAGGTAGGCTGTTTTCAAGGTACACCTCTGGAAATTATAGTTGTCGGGTTCGATAGAAAAACTTGGGTTTGGCAGACTGTTAGTTTATTTTGTATTTTGATTGAAAACAAATAAACCCCTCCCACCTGGCCTGCTTACAACAAAACATAGACTGTGGCAGTTAATGCTGAGTGAGCTGCCACAGCAGGTAATTGAGGCTATTATGCAGGGTGGTCTGGCCAGGATATTCTCAGCCCATTATAAATCTTGTTCTGCAGTTTATATGAGGTTAATAGCACCCAGACGTGACTACTGCAATTTTACAGAAAATAACATTACAAAATATAAATAAAACTCATTTAGGAAGTGAAGCATTTACGAGAAGGGCTGGAGATAACTAGGCTCAAATGAACAGCAGCGATGAGGAAGCTGTCGGAGTTGCCAACACCAAATACACGGGCCAAGTCAAACAGCCCACGCTAATCACATGGAAATAAGTAGCCTCTTGAAAGCAAGGCAGAAACATTTATTTAGGATGGCAGGAAAAAATACACATATCATTAATGTAGATTATCCTCACTTCAAGAGAGCTCTACTAAGCAATTCTGCAGCCTAACAGGTGATGATGCAGATTGAATACTTGTATTGGTAAATAGAATATTACAGTATCTAACAATGCACTACTGTTTAGCGTATGTGAATTTGCACAGTTTCATTGAAACATGAGCTTCCATTTAAGCCTACTAGTTCCTAATACTCACAGTCCAGAGGCCTAGAGGAAAAGAAAGTTAAAAAGACAAAACATATCTGTTCTGGAATGTCCCATAGTCAAATTTCTGATCTATATTCAGTGTTTTCACATTACTGAGTAGCACTGGCCCTCATTTGCTCATGTTTTGCTCAACTGAAAAAAGAAAACCCACAAAAACAAAAAACCCAAACCCACTAAGAATACTTAGACTGGCTGAAATCAACATCAAGGTGACTGAGATGGAAACCAGAAGGAAGAAAATCCCCATGGTTGATGCAAAGGCCTAAGACTTACCATTTGCATTTCTGAGGGAAAACAGTGACACAGAAAAGCAAGAGTAGCACAAGATGCAATACTTTTGCCACAAAAGGGTATCAGATAGACCTACAATGTAAAGGAATAGGTGACAGGTTTTCCAACTTATAAACAAAAAGGAGCATAAGAAGCCATGTTGACCTCCCCTCAAAATCTCAAATGGGAATTAGTCACAAAAAGCTGAAATAACTAAGCTTTAGAAAATCATAAAATCAGAATTAGTGACATTTTGAGCAGGGCACAGATGCTTCAGAGGGACTCACCAGCCCACCTGACAATGTTTGGATCGCCTGAAATGACCCAATATCTCAAAAACTATTTGAATTTCATTATTTTGTGTAGCTAATTTAAATTCTTTATCATGCCAACATAAATAATTGTTCTGAGGTGTCTTTGGTGAAGGTTGATTTACTTAAGAGCAAAGTTGCCCCAGACTATCTTAGCATCTCAAAGTATTGGGGACTCTCTCCCGATCAGGAATGTCAAAGCCTTTGTGCTTTGACATGGGAAAATCTCAGGAAAACAGAAGCACAGAGGAGCTCTGGTCAGCTTCCTGGTCTGTTTTGGTTTGGCTGATTACAGACACACAGAATACGAATTTCTAACATCATGAAATGCACAACTACTTTGAGGACTAGGTTCACATCTGTTTCCACCCATTACATGGATCTTTCTTAAATCTCACATCACATCTAAATAAGACAGCTTATTTCCTTTTCTGGAAAGCCCTTCTCTGCTATTACTACAGGCCTGAATTGAGGAGTGACTAGAAAATGGAACACCAATGCAAGCAAGGTGCTTTTCCCAGTAGGAAAGGGAAACTCCAAGTACAACAAAATATATATATCCATCAATTCTTGAGACTATGGTTGTAAGCTGGAAAAAATCCCATCATCACTCTATTCCCCACTGCTATGACCTACAAGGCAACCTCTGTCTTCAGGAAAACAACCTGCCTTTTACCATATTGCAGACATCTGTAATTTCAAACTGCCAGATGAAAGACGACGTCCATCATCGCTGCCGGTGACGCTC
>NW_009724433.1:143078-149476 GCF_000703405.1 Apaloderma vittatum
GAACTTGCAGGCGAGAGACAGTAAAGCCTCCACGTTATTATACCATATGCAGAAACGCATCTCCAGAAGACAATAGCATTCCTCTGCCAGCCCTACGGAGCAGAGGAGATGCACAGGAGGGAACCACTCCGTGAGATCTGAGTCATCTGAATCCAGTCTGACTCAAGACAGGAAGGTGTGGCACGGGAACGCACGCTGTGTTGGCACACCATTACACAAATCTGTCACAGGTAACATGTACATAAAGAGATGGTGCAAGAGTTTATTTATAATGATAATATGTAGCTTTTGCAAATGACTTGAGGACCTTCTGGGGCCAGACAAACTGTGGGCCAGACTCCAAGAAAACAAACACTCGCAACTCTCACTCAGTGTACAGGGACACAGGCATTCAGTGCTGCTTCACAAAAAGGTAATTTAGGAGTCAAATCCCTACCTGGCTTCAAGTCCAGAGGTGAAGAAAGCCAGGTTCACAAATTACCTGCAGTAGATGTCCCAGCAGCAGTGGAAGGATACGCTGGCCCAGGACATGTACGGCATAGATAGCATGAGGTCCAGGCATCCCTTGGCTGCTGTGTCAGTGAATTTCACAACCAAGCTGAAGTACAATCCAAATTGCTCTCAGTGGCCCTGGCTTCTCCAGTGAGCCTGTGATAGCAGTCTGTGAATACAGGACTGGGGATGTTGACTCTCTCTACATACACCAGTGCAGAGCCAGATGTGACATCTGATCATCCTCCAGGAAGATTGAACTGACCACCTGGGAGTGAAAAGCCTGCCCCATCCGCAGAGACCATCCTTCTATCCCCAGTGGCAGCAGCCCATGATGTGCTTTTGGGAATAGTGTTGCTTGGCACAGCTCCCCGTGAATGAAGGTCTCGCTCATGTCTTCAAAGCACAGAACTATAATGTGCCAACTTTGTGGTGTAGATATTCCCCTACTGCCAAGACTTTTTTCAGTTCAGGACAAAGTGTTTTAGGGGGTGAAAACCAGTTTAACTTTTTCTCCAGGTTAACAGTTTCCACAGAGAGGAAACAGATACTTTAGCCACTGGAGAGCCACATGGTCAAAGCTCTCCACATGGGCACTCGGTAAGCTTTGGTGCAATTAGCTATGCAAAAGAGTGATACTGTGCATGTAGAGGCAAGTAATCTCGTGTGTGAGCAATTGCAAAAGTCAGCTCAAGTGCATGTGAATGAATCATACAATGTCAGGGGTTGGAAGGGACCTCGAAAGATCATCTAGTCCAACCCCCCTGCCAGAACAGGATCCCCTAGGGCAGCCACACAGGAACGCATTCAGGCGGGTTTTGAAAGTCTCCAGAGAAGGAGACTCCACAACCTCTTTGGGCAGCCTGTGCCAGTGCTCTGTTACCCTCACAGTAAAGAAATTTTTCCTCATGTTGAGGTGGAACTTCCTATGTTCTAACTTAAACCCATTATTCCTTGTTCTATTACTAGAGAAGAGATTGTCTCTTTCCCCTTGATACCCACCTCTCAGGTATTTGTATATGTTGATATGGTCCCCTCTCAGCTGTCTCCTTTGAAGGCTAAACAGCCCCAGTTCTCTCAGTCTCTCTTCATAGGAGAGATGTTCAAGTCCCTTAATCATCCTTGTAGCTCTCTGCTGGACTCTCTCCAGTAGGTCCCTGTCTCTCTTGAATTGGGGAGCCCAAAACTGGACACACTATTCCAGGTGTGGTCTCACCAGGGCAGAGTAGAGGGGGAGGAGAACCTCCCTAGACCTGCTGGACACACTTTTCTTAATCCACATATGTAGGTGTGCTCACCCTTCTGCATAGGTGCTTCTGATGGTGCCTGGGCAGGGAGGCTAAAGAAAGAAGTCATTGCATTACAGTACATGAGCAACTTCAGCTTTCTGCCAGCTACTCTTCTCATACAAACACATCCACCAGACCATTCATACCAGCACATGCATCAGTTTTTAAGCAACTCAAGTTGCTTTGTAGTCGCATGGATGCCTGAAGACCAGAGAGCTCACCACGGTCAGCAGGGAAGAAACCAATTTTTTGACGAAGGAAAAGGACACTAATAATTAACATACTGGGGAGGTGGAAGTCCTGCCATAAGGACTTTATTTGCATATCTCCATGGCTTCTTCTGAACTCCTCCCATTTCCCACTTCAGAGAGTAGGACTGCACATTACTGATTTAGAAACACAGTAGTCTGAGACTCTAGAAGTGAGACTGAAATTACTTTTCACAATTCAAGATAGGAAGATAACACACTTCTCGTGTTATTTACATGCAATAATAAAATGTGGAGGAACAGGGGCAGGTAAAAGCAGCCAGGAGAGGCAGGTTAAAGAAAGACCCCCTGATCCCTTCTTCCTACAAGCTCCACCTCCCAGCAATCTAATCTAATCCTGCACAGACTGCTTGTGCCCAGCTCAGCGTGACACTCACACCTGCAATAAAGGAAATCAGTGCAAGTGATTTATAGTCTCCTGAAATACCATAGTCTTTACAGCCAAAAAAACATGAGTCTGCACTGCAATGGCTGGGAATGACCTCGCCTCCACGTTTCTTCAGAGATCGGAATTTGCTTTTACTACGTTGACACAAAGTTTAAAGCAGAGGGAGATCGTTGTACATCCTCCTTGCCTGCAAGCATGGCTTGCTGATGCCAGCCTTGCCCTCTCAGACTCATGCCTTTCTGCACAGGCGGGTGAGATGAGGCACTGCTGGGCATAGAAGAGAAAAACAGAGGTAGCCCTTTCATCCAAACAGAGCATCACAGCAACTCTGGGAGGAGGCAACATCCTGCAGTGTGGTCTCCAAGGAAGACCTGTCCCTGCCCTTGCCTTTTCCAGCTGCGCTGCCAAGCCAACACCATCACAGCAGTAAAGGCAGGGTGTGAGACTCGCTCTCCAGACCTGGCTGCTTTGTGCTTTACTGATATTTTCCCCCTCCCCAACACCTCATTCACCCTTGAAATAAAGTTTCCCTGTCTCTAGCATTTAGTTGTGGTGGCAAAGTGTGCCATGTAGCAGCTAACAGAGATGGGAAAAACAGCTCTACTGGAGAGCCCACTGCACAGAGGTTAGTGCCTGTCAGCAGCAGGAGTAAACAGACTGTCTCCAGTTCCTCGGGTTTCTTGGCAGGGAGGCAGTGTCCTGCCTGTTACAGCTTGTTTTGGATGACAACAGGCCACATTTCATGCGAGGAGAGTTGTGCCCATCTTCAACTCACATCAGCCTGCTTGTTTTTCTTCACTCAGCTGTAAACGTATTTAAGATTCCTATAAATACCTATTGGCCAGCACACCAGCCAAATATGCTCGATTAAAAAAAAGAAAAAAAGAAAACAAAAAAGAAAGAAGAAAAAGGCAGGCCCAAAAGAACAATAGAAACAGAAACACCCTCCTGCCCGTAAGAGGCAGCAGTCCTGCTCATGAGACTCCCTGGGAAGAATACGTAGGAACATCTTGATGCAGACACATCACAGGATTTTTTCTGACCAGACCAACTGTTCACTTCAGCATCACCTTCAAAGGAAAGCTATCACTCATGAGAGCTCACACTATTATCCATCCCTGTCCAGTCCATCCTAAACCACCCCAACAGCTATAAAACAGTCCAGTTTAACTTAGGCACGTATGAATCCCAACCCCTGGGGTACACTGAGCACAAATTCTACACCTCATGCTGGTCCCTCAACCTTTGACTTTAACATTACAGCAAAATGAACCTCACAGCTAGGCTCTCTCCCAGCATGGAGTGGTGCAGCACCATGGAAGCCAATGGGTACCGATGACTACAGCATATTCTTCTAGGCCCTCTATTTTCTTTCATCCAAACTTATTCACATGCTTAACTTTGTTGCATAGCAGAGCTGTATATACATCAAGTGAGGACAGTCAGGGCCTCAACTTTTACGCATGACTCAAACACCCATACCCAGGCCATCTGACATTTGCCTCTTCCACCACATTCGCATCTGGTGGGAAAAGAGGACAAAAGGGGCATAAAGCTGAGGAAGATCCACCATGCCTAAAGATTTGCTTGAAGGCACTGACCCAGGAGCAGGGGTGACAGAGGAGCATCACAGTGGCTTGTGCTCCATCCTCTGCCTGGCTGAGAGGAAAGGGAAGGGACCCTTGTCAAAGGAATGCTCACATCTCTGGAAGGAGAAAATATACTTAGTTTTCCGTACACAGGCTGTTCTGCAATGCCTTTAGGGAGGCACAAGAAACTCTGTTGCAGATATAGGAGATGGAACAGCAGTCTCCCGTAGATCTCCTAAGTCTTCCGCTTTCTGGCCCCAATGAAAGGAGCTGCTTAGCCTCTTACCCAGAAAAATTATCCAGTAAACAGCTTCTGTATTTTATCATTAACAACGGGGGAGGTTGTGGCACCACATAAGTTGAGGTGGTAGATCAGGTGTGACTTACTTAGAGTAGGGCTCCCACCTGGGACATGCAAAAGAAAACAATACAGAAATGAGAGGGGAAAAGTATTAATTGGTCTGAGAGTCACTCCCTCCTACACCAGCTCCATGGGATCTCTGCAAAGAGTCACCACATGGAGTCACAGACACAGCCACCCTAGTCCCCAAGAAGAAATAATTACTCAGTTTTAAGAGCCAAAAGAAAACAAGTACTATTTGTTTTTCACTCTGACTTCTGATTACTCTTTAAACAAAACAGGCTTTTAGAGGTATGGGGGCAAGAGGAAGGGTGGGGAGGGTCACAGATTAACCTCTCTCCTGTTAGCAGGTTGCAGGATCCTGAATGAGAGGCCAGAAAAACACAAAACCAAGTGCCCAGTGCGTCCACAAAGTCTCAGCTCTCCAGGCACAGCTGCTCTCCCTCAGCGATGCTGCAGAGCCATGAGGAGCTGCCTTGCTGGAGTGTTTCACCCTCCCACCCTTTCCAGCAGCATTTAAATACCTTCTGCATGCAATGAGCAGCAACGTCTCTGGTGGATTTGGGAGGACCTGGACTTTTATATAATTGAACTTCAACATAAAGTAATTAGTTTCCTCATCTCCTGTTTCAGTTGTTAGTGACTGTAGTCATCTCACTGTTTCCAGTTTCAGTCTTAAAACTGAATGACTTTTATAATAGAGATGTAAACAGAACCCTGTGTGAAAGCAAAGAGGAACAATCCAATTCATAAGAGCTGTTTGTTCCTGCACATCTCTTCTGTCCTCATGCTCTCTGCCTGTTTCTCCCTCTCCCTTTGCATTGTTGCCAGTGAAAAGACTGTCACCTGTACAGCTCCAAACATCTGACTCAGCCTCTCTCTATCCTTATAACCACTACTTTAAATGCCTTCAAGTGGTTTGTTTTCTCCCTTGCCTCATGGCACAAGTCCTCTACATACTCCTACAGTCTTCTCTAGGGACCTTTGGTGGTGTAGAGCAAGAGGCTTGGCTAGATTGCATGAAAGATGTAACCCAAACTAGACCCATACTGCAACCCATCTTCTCATGTTCCAACTAATCTCACCAGGCATAAAAAGCAGATTATAACTAGAGGGTTTATTCTAGCCAAAGAAATCAGATATCTTTCACTGCTGGAATGATAAGTATGTGTTTTTAACCTTAAAGTCACATATAATACAGAACAAAAGTCCTGCAATGGACTTTGTGGGAATAGACGTTCATAGAGCTCCTTGCACAGCCACAGTCTAAACCTTTAAGATTGAAACCAAGAGTAAGGATCAGGGGGGTTTATAACGTGCAATGAAGGGACAAAGATGCTGAAAAGTATTAATGAAGGCTCATACGTATTTGAAAAACTAGGATCAATGTAGATTGGCACCAAGTACTGAAAACACCAGCAACACCACCACAGGCTTTTACAAAACCTTGGGCCATTCAGAACTTACTTTTAACTACAAGAAAAGAGAAGTGGAAATACCCACATGACACTGGCAGATATATTTTCTTCTACGCCTATGAAAGAGAAGGTAACTGCACTTAGAATCAGCCCTGTTGTGCTCCTAAAAGTTTGCTCAAAACGAACCCGTCAGTAGGCGAGTCGTGTGCATCTCCAGGGTATGCATTCCCTCCTCCTTTGCGTACACTTCTCTCATCAAAGCAATATTCAAAGCATCTTTACTGCCTTCCAGGTTCGCATCAGAGCATCGGGAACAAGAACCACCTCAAAGCCGTGGCTTCGGGCTCTGCAATTCCCTCAAGGTCACGTTTTGACGGATCTCCTGACAGAGGGGAGGGCGAGAGCCGACGGGCCAAAGGCAGAAAAGCGATCACGCACCCTCCCCACACCCCAAACCCACTTCCCTCTCCCGAGGGCTCCCCGGGAAGCTGTTCGCCGGTAGCGCTCTGCCTCCTGCTGCGCTCAGCCCGTTTTCCCTGGCCAGTCTGGACCGAGGACACCGCACCGAGTTCCCGAGCGGGACGGAGCGACC